>NW_006239173.1:480661-486175 GCF_000226075.1 Solanum tuberosum
AATTTTCCCCCCCCCCCCCCCCCCAACCACCTTTAAAACCCTATTTCCCTCCTAAACCTCCCTCTCCCATCTCAAATCAGTAGCACCAAGCCCTTTTCCTCTCCCAAAAATTTCTTCTTTCTCCCACTATTGTTGTCTTCCCCTAAAGCTTCCAACCCCTCACCTTAGAAAACTTTTTCCCCTTCACTTTCCTCCATAAACAGCTGCCCCAACATCCTTTTTTCTTCTCTCTCACAAGGTTTTCCCCTAATTCTCCATTCTTGCTCAAGTCAAAATGGCACCAAGCGGTAAACAAGTTGAAGGCAGTGTGGGTAGCAAAAGGTCCCGAAAAGGTGATGCTGTCAATTCGTCGGGCCAAGCAAGTTCTCGGCACACCCCTCAAAAATTTAGAAAGCAAGCGGTGGAGCACTACGGGAAAGATTGGTTTGAGTAACAAAAGGAGGCAAAGTATTTGGGGGATGAACATGTGGATGAGAGTCGGTTGCAGGCTGAGTTACCCCAAATTCATGAGAGGGTGTACAAATCGGGCATTCAATATATTTTTCAGGATCAAGGTGAGTGTAATCTCACTTTAGTTCAAGAATTTCAAGCGATTTGGGACACAAATCAACGTACAAGCAATAGAATTGAGGTCCGAAGAAAACAATTTGTTTCACCACCCGGGTGTTGAATGAGTTCTTTGGCACACCCCATGTTGATGCCTAAGAGTATCTGGATATGAATAAGGCCCCACCTTACAGAGACATCCATCACACACTTTGTGGCATAAATTTGACAACCTGATGGGAGAGAAGCAAGGAAATCGGACGACATGCCACTTAGCACTATGCCCATTTGAATCAAGAAGCACGGGTATGGCTCAAAATTGTTTGTAGTACTCTTTTACCTTGTAAGCATACCTCTTAAGTAACGAAAGATAAGGTAGTGTTGGTTTATATGTTGATGAAGGGAATGTCGGTTCTTGTGACATCAGTTCTCCGCCATAATATGGTGAAGTTTAGAAATAATAAAAAGTGGAGGTATTGCTATGGGATTTGATGATTCGTTTAACTGGAGAGAAGGTGTGGAGGAGGAGTTACACGATTTATGCCCACTGAGAGTGCCACATTTGGTATGTCAGTTGGTTGATGTGACTAAGACCAAGGCACAAGACACCTCACACGGACCCGTGCTCTCTATAGCGGATTGTCAGGCTCAGGACAATAGTTAGATGTGTTGAATGTTTGGTATGGCTGAGTTGCAATTGCGCATTGGTGGTCGTCGTGTGACCGATGCAAATATGGCTAAATTAGCCGAGTGCTACCCACTGATAGATATAGTGTTATGTATGTGTAAAATGGGCCTAGCTTTTCAAGAGTTGTTGGATGATGATGAGCCCATTGTTCATGATGCTCACAATGATTAGAAAGTGGATGATGCAGGCACATCGCTCATGGAGCTTGATGGATCCACGGATGCGGCAGATGAAGATGATGGCGACGAGGCCTAGAGGCCATGGAGTTCTATCTTTCACTCTTAGCTTATGTATTGAATTGTTGCACCGGGGGCAATGCCATGTTTTAAGTCTTGGGTGGAGGAATGAATTCCAACTTTTACTATTATATTTAGTCTTTCATTTTTAGGATGAGTTCCTTGATTTTTGTTTTCCGTTCTTTCCTGAGGATAGTCCCTTTGAGCAGGGTAGAGTTTTTGATTTCGTCAGGAGAGTCGTTGTAGTAGTGATTTTTCCTAATGATGGATGTATGGATGACGATCGTCTTAAGGGAAAATTAGTCATAGGTTTGTAGGATTGGAAGCCTGACCACTTTAAAGTTAGCCAGACGTCATGGATAGTTCATGTGTATTAAAGAAGTAACAAACGCACAAGTTTTTTAACTGGACTCTAAGAATGAAGAAACTGGGTCCAATTGTATTCGCTCAAGATGTTTGTGTACGAGAGCATGCAATGTATGTGTATCATGGTGTCATGTGTGGTGAGTATTTGATTGGTTTCTTGCATAGAATAACATCTAGAACTTGTCTCGTGTGTGTGACAAATTGACTAGCATGAAGTTGTGGAACATGATTTGGGCATTTCATTGTATAGCCCGTTCGATAATAGTTTGTGCCACCTTGACATTATCCCTAGTGAAACCCCTTAAGCCTTGTAGCCTATTTCTTTGTGTAGCCACATAATGAGCCTAATCCCTCTTGTGACACCCTGTTATAATTTGATCCAAATAATATTCCTTAATGCACTTTGTAGTGAACAATATGAACAAAAACAAGGGTGAATGAAAAGGGAGGGTAAGTGTAGTAAAGGAGAGATTTGGTGCATGGTGCCCGGGTAAATTAGCAAAATGCTTGTTGCATATAAAAAAAATGGTATGATGAAGTAAGTAAAGTGATGTGCTAGCGGCAAGTGCTTGGAATACTAAAGGGGGGAAATCAAAAGATAAAGAGGGAATGACAAAAGGTGTGAACATAAAGAGGAAAGTAAGGCTAAAAGATGAACAAAGAGTAAATTTTCGTGCCTTAAAACAAGTGCATTAGGGAGGAAAGTCACTATATATCCAAAAGTATCTTGAAAAGTTGAAATAACGGGAAAAATAGATGCTTTCATGGACTACTTTGACTTTAGGGATTTGCTTCATCATTAGCTAAAGAAGAGAGACAATGGGGAAGCTTAGTCTAATTGTCCGAAATAATTCTTTCTTGATTGGATGCCAGCTTTCTCTTAAATCCTATCATGCACTTACATACAAATCTATACGTAGTTCATCTCCTTCTAAGAAAAGTATCCAAAGTTTAGATATTAAAATGAATGCCTTCCCATCACTGGTTATTCCTAATGCATTCCTCTATGACAATAAACTTATTTTAATTAAGTAAATAAATAGTTAAGTACTTGGAATAAGCAAGTAACTTTTGTGATAAAACTTTTTTTCTTACAATATCTTTCTTCAATCTTGATAAGTAAACAAATACATATACTAATTTTACAGTGATTCATAATGTTCGAATACTTTTATGTTTTTACATTTGCAATGAGCTCAAACGTCCTTAGATAGGAGGTTGTGGAGGAGACGTATTAGGATAATAGGTTAGTAGGTAGTAGTGTGTCGTCTTGATATCCATCCATACTAGTAGTCATAGTATTGCTTCTATAGTTTCTTGTCCTTTGATTTTTGTTTCTATTTGTTGTATCTTGTACTTCATCGTATCATTTTGTTGTAGTTACTGTTCAAAATGCCTTGTTATGCTTTACTTCCATTACTTCTTTTATGGACTGTTTTTCCTTGAGCCAAGGGTTTATTGGAAGCAACCTCTCTACCTCTTAGGTAGGGGTAGGTCTGCTCAAACTCTACCTACCCTTGACTCCAATGAGTGGGACTACACTGGGTATGTCGTCGTTGTTGTTGGTCACCCACTTTTTTAAAAGGTAATATTATAGGTAGTTACACATGTTTGCATGGTATGAGAACAAACAAGCAGTCCTGGGTATGATCAAAAAGTCCCAAGTCAAGTTTAAGTATAAGTTTTTTTGATAAGATTGGTCACAAACTTTTTACAATTAAAAGAGGTATGATCAAAAGCCCCAAGTCAATACCCAAGATCCGCAAGTGAAGGACCAACAGACAAAGTTAACGTGATTACCTAATGGTATAATAAAAGCTACTGGTGGACTACTTAAGTGGATATAATGAAAAAAGTAACCATAATCATAAAACTAAACCATGCTGAATCACAAGATATCATTTTCTTGAAACAACAACTTAGATAATAGGTCTGCAGCTAATGAAAATAAAAAGAAATGGATTAAATTTGTTGTATAACACCCAAAAAGTCATGGGAAAAGATTAGTTTCGACTGCTAGAAGGTTGTCACTGTAGTTGCAGGAACAGTGGACAAAACACTCGTGCTGCCGGAATAACTGCTGAAGAAAATAAATGCAGGTAACTGCAGGAATGGTCACCAAAAAGGAGTGTGGTGTTGCTGGAAAGATGTGCGGCACCACCAAAAGAGCCATGGAAAAGATGTGAGGTATCACTGAAAAGGTTTCCAGAAACACTCTCAATGCTACATAACGATCATCGAGAATAGGCACAGTACCATCACAACAATCACTGATATTAGGCATGATATTACGAAACAGGTACGGTAAATATGAGTGATGCCCATTGGAATGAGGGAAATTTAGATTTCTACTTAGATCATAGAAGATTCTGAAAGCATGAGAGGAACTAAGAGGAAAGAAAATTTGTATTAATTACTTTACGATAATTAATACAATACGCAGTTACTTTAGGTGAAAAGCAAAAGATCTTGCATCTAACCCATTCAAAAACTAGAATATCACTAGTATAGAAACTTAACTAGCTATCTAACACCTTCATTTTGCACTAAGGTTGGCATGCCTAGTTCTAGGCCAACAGGCAAACAATGATAAACCTCTAGACCCTCCAACATCCTTATAGTCATTGTTGATATTCTGCTAAAAAGCATTCCCACTAGTAACCTGAATGCCTTACAACTATAGGAAGCTTTCTAAATTCTAACCCGTTTTGTTTGTTCTCTAGAATGTTAGCACGAAAAATACCTATCACCAGATGAATGAAAGGTTAAAGAAGTAATGCATTTACCATCTTCAAAGGCTCCCCTGTCCTAAGCTTTGCATTTGGACGGGCTAGTTTAGATTCAAACGGAGTCCTTGGTCGCACTTCCTGAACTGATTCCCATTCTTCGCGGGTAAGCATCCTAACTGTTCCTTGACCAGCAGGCGCATTCTTTATTTTTCGCTCAATCATATCTTGCGACTTCGAGTCATCATACTGCATGCAAACACAACTATAACTTATAAGCTACTCAGCTGATTAAGATTGTAAAACATACAAGCAAGTTTACTACACCAAAGAATTGAAAATATATTAGTATTTACCGCAAGTCTCACACATCCCTACCTGTAGAATCAACAAAAAATACCCATGACGGAGACTTTGATGTTTGTGGATTCAGTCAGCTAAAATACATCAAACTCCTCGATCAATATCAACAAGATTCAACTTCAGTACCATTTTTCGTAGCGGAACTGGTAGTTGAGGAATTCATGGAAGTGGTAGTGTGGTAGGTGAGTAATTTATTTTAAAGATTTTATTATAATATTCTTTTGCTAAGTGTCTTAGTCTTGATATCTCTTTAATATTATTTTTTGGGGGGTGCGGAATTCATGGTAAAATGTAATAATATTTATTGTAATATTCTTTCGATAGTTGTTTTAATCTGAATATTTCTTTAATATTATTTATGATATATATTCTAGATATAACATATCTTGGGTACATATATAAATTTTCCTTCATTAATTGTTCTAATAGTTTTATATCTTCCATAGATTCTATCCAATATTGTAAATATTCATAGTTCATTTTAATCTGAATTTATTTCTAAATCATACCATTCTATTCTTTCAAAGTCTAAATCATGTAGGTTTATTTCATACCATTGTTGGTTTAATATATCTTCTAATTCGTTATT
>NW_006239173.1:487636-566091 GCF_000226075.1 Solanum tuberosum
ATAAAATTTTATAATGAATGTAAATAGAAATAAGTCCCATTAATTCAAACCAAGAAAAACAAAGATATTCTACAGTCTATAAGCAGTTCTATATCGAGATACCATTTCTTTGGTACATTACAGCACTAAAGTAATTCTCCTATTAAGATTATGAATATCAATGAAACCATCAGGTCACTCCACCTATGAAGCAACATTTAAACCTTGTCAAGTATCAATGTCCCCAAGTTTCTCTTCTACTCACTATTACAATCCACCAGAATCACAACGAACAAATGAATATATATATTAGGGGTTTGTCCATTTCTAAGATCATTCCAATTTCATCCAATTACTAAAACAGAACTTTACACAAACTGCAATTGAGTATCATACCATCATGAGGAGCTTTGCGAAAAGTGCGGTCCCAACAACAGTGAGTATCATGGGCATAGTAGCAGTATCAAGGAATGATCTTGAATCAGGAACCTGAACAAATAACTGATTCTTCCGAGGATCTTTCCATTTCTTCTTCACCTTCAATTCAGCAACCTTCCTCTTCAACGTCTCGCTGGGGCCAAATTCACGAGATAATGTGTGAAGTTGTCTACAAAATTTGCGAATACCCATCATGATTCACTGAGAAATTGAATCAATTATCAACTGGTATCGTAGATAGTGCATCTGATAATTGAGAAGAAGAGAGAATTTGAAATGAGGGCTTAGGGTTTTCGATTGCCGAAACTGTACAACGGTAATTAAACAGATTTTCATTTCATTTGTATTTGATTTTTTTTTTATATGTTTGGAACCGTACAATGTGAATTAGAGAAAATGGCAACATGGTCCTTATGTTTCGGAGTAAGTCTAAAATAGTATTTTAAATTTATTTTGAGCAGCTTTGATCCTTCAAATTTTTCAAAAGTAACCCAAATATCAGAAATAGATTAAAAAGATAGAAATTACCCGACACACTACGGCCTCATTTGTTTGCATTTAATGAAAGTCTGAATCTGAATGGTTCAGACAGTAGGTCATTAAGTGTGTTTGTTTGTTTGTTTTCCTTAAAATTTTCTTAATCGGTCTGAAAGGGTTGGGGTGTTCAAAACTGAACCGTAACCGATAAGTCAATCGCAATATTGGCTTATTGGTATTGGCTTATAGAATAAATAGTTGGGGAACGGATTAAAATTTTTAAATTAACGGTTTATTGGTTTGGGGGCAGATTATTATGTACGGCCATGTCAGTAACTTCTTATTCCCCTGCTTTAATTCTAACTAGTTTGGAATTAATTACAATAACTAAATCCACCAACTAAACCACTTTATTTATTTGAACTTATTTCAACAACTAAACTACATTAACTTTAACTAGTTTTAAATTAATTCAAACAACTAAATCAAAGTCTAGGACAAGACAAACAACTACACTTTGTTCAACACTAGATGAACATCATCAATAGGATCAGCTAGTGTTGATACTTATTCTTAACAAACACATTATTCCTAAATTAAATCTTAGTATCAACACTAGATGGACACAAATCGATCTTGTAAGAAAATCAATTTTGTCATCTATAGGATCAATTAGTGTTGGTACTTATGCTCAAAAAACATTTTCTTCCTAAATTAAAGCTAAGTGTCAACACTAGTTAGACACAAATCGATCTTGCAAGAAAATTAATTTTGTCATCAATAGGATCAACTAGTGTTGGTTATGATTAATAAACACATTATTCCTAAATTAAAGCTAAGTGTCAACACTAGATGGACACAAATCGATCTTGCAAGAAAATTAATTTTTTCATCAATAGGATCAACTAGTGTTGGTACTTATGCTCAACAAATATATTATTTCTAAATTTAAAGCTAAGTGTCAAAACCATATGGACACAAATCAATCTTGCAAGAAAATTAATTTTTTCATCAATAGGATCAACTAGTGTTGGTACTTATGCTAAACAAACACATTAGCACCAAATTAAAGCTAAGTGTCAACACTAGATGGACAAATCGATCTTGCAACAAAATCAATTTTGTCATCAATAGGATCAACTAGTGTTGGTACTTATGCTAAACAAACACATTATCACCAAATTAAAGTTAAGTGTCAACACTAGATAGACACAAATCGATCTTGCAAGAAAATCAATTTTGTCATCAATAAGATCAACTAATGTTGTCACTTATGCTAAAGCAAACACATTATCACTAAAGAACACTATAAAAATTCAAACAAACCTAATATAAAAATTCAAACAAACAAACATAAGCAAAATGCAAGTGTTGTACATTGAATAAAAGAAATCTAATATATACAATAATAAAACTTTTGGAGGAAAAAATACCTCGACTTTATTTAATTAGGGATGGATATAGAAGGGTTGGCGACAGTTGGCTCCATGGCGTCAAAGATGAGAAAATTGAAGGAAAGGTATCCTTTAAGTTTTGAATTAACTATTGGTGACTATATTGACCAACAAAAGGTCAAACATACTTAAATACTAAATTAAGTTAATTGTGGGCGCAATTAACATTTTCAAAACTTATAATCTTTTTAAAAATACAAAACAATCCCCCACTAAATAAACAAACTTTCCACTCCCTCTCTCAAACGTTTTCCTCTCTCTCGCTGTAAAAACTTTTCATACTTCCCAAAAAATAAAAATTGCTTCGATCGGGACAATCAATTTCTCTGGCAACTTTCAACTTCCAACGGCCGTACTTTGAACTTTCGATTCTTCTATTCTAACCATCCAAAGGAACAACAATTTGCAGGTAAAGCTTTATATTTTTGAAAAAAATTAGGGCTTTTTAGTTTTTTTTTTTATTAGTCTTTACAATTTGCATATACTCTTCCCTCAAGAACTGCCCAGGTTTTGTGCGATTCATGTTGAGACAATGAAGCTTTTGTTTGTTTATGCTTTAGGAATGGACCAACTGATTGTTCTAGGAAGAGCAAATCGACTAACCCCACCCTATGCTTTACGACAGTTTTTGGCAAGATTTGATTTTTTTTTGTTTTTTTTTTGTTTTTTAGGGTACTTGGAGATTGATTTGGATTAGTGGGGTTAGTTGATAATTTAGGTGGGATAGGGAAGAAAAGGGGTTTGCCCAATTGGGTTCCTGATGAGTGGAAGGTGGAGGTTAGAACACTCAAGAAAGGAAAGAAAGAAAAGGTGTCCCTGCTTTCTTGTTCATTCCTCTTTTCTTAATCTTACATTTGTTTTTGTTTTTGTTGTATTTTGCTTTTGGGATGATAAAGATTGATTTTTTTTGTTCTATTCATTTCTGATCTTCCATTGCAACTGTTATTCTTGGCTTAATATGTACTAATATGATACAAAATCATAACTTTGCTTCCCATAACTATTTACATGGTTGTGTAACTAAGGGCTATTACTTTGTGTCTTCTCCTTGTTGGATAAATTAGCAAGCTTGATGTCATGCTTCATCTGTATAGACAAACTAGGCAAAGTGATTGAACTTAGTAATGGATACTTTGTTGAGATGCAAGCTGATCCAAACATCACTATGAGAAAAAAAGAAAAAAAGGGTAAGTTTTGGGAGTTAGACTTCTTGCTCTAAATAAGGTTTTAACTGAAAAGGTGCTAGTTTGATTTTATGGCTGAAGTAAGTAAAGAATTCAACATGCACTTTTTTGTTGAACCTTGTAATGCCTAGACAATATAAGTATATGAAATGTCCTAGTTCTGATAAAAGTTGATCTTATATTTATCTTTTGAAATTAGCTACATTGGGGCCTCCTCTGTTGCACTAGATGGCCTATTTGTTACAACAGATGGGTTATTTGTTGCAACAAGTGGATTATCTCAATAGCTTGTTACTGTTTTACCTACTTTCCACAGATGACCTATTTGCTGCAACAAATGAGTTATCTGTTGTAAGAAAACTTGATCATTTGCTACTGTTTTGCTTTCTTCCAATAGATGCTCTATCTGTTGCTCATCTGTTAAAAATAAAATATATCTGTAAATATTACAATAAATATTTTATCTATTATAATTTATAGATTAGTTTTAATATAAACTACTTTTGTTTATAGATTGTACATTCATGGCTTGTCCCCACAGAGCAAGAGTTGCAAATGTCATTCTTTTTAACTCTAGGAATTATTAACACAAAATCAGACCCAACAGTGAGTCTGATAAAAAAAGAATTGGCTGGATCAACAACGATCAAAAGTGAAGCACATATTGCTTCTAGTGATGCTGATGATGTTGCAATAGATGTTGGTGTTGATATTGGTGATGCTGGTGCTAAAAGTGGTGGTGAGCATGTTGATGATGTTGGTGGTATATATGGTGGATTCACCCCTTTCAGTGGACATAACACATATTTTGCTCCTTCTTTTATCTCATGTTCTGCATGTAAATGTGAAGAATGCAAGAACAAAGAGGCTCAGTTAATATCTACTGGTGAAGATGTGAAGAAGTCTTTTGATGCTCTTACTAGTGTTGTTAAGGATTTGATATAAAAGAGAGGTGTTATTCCATCAAGAAAAATTTCTGAGCCATTCACACCATTGAAGATTAAGAAGAGGAGAAAATCAATTTCCAAGATATTATCAAATATGAAAAAGAGACAACAAATTGCAACTACTCCTCTTCTTTGCAATGTTGAGTCATCTTCAGGAGCCATAGAAGAGCAGCAGAAGTTGTAGAGGGTATGGGTTGCTAAAGTCATATTTTGTAAGGTGAAGAACCTGATATTTTGTAATGGTTGATGACAATATTTTATATTTAATAGATGTCCAGTTATTTTATTATGAATTCTATTTTGTAAGCTGAAGAATTTTATACGAATTGTAATTCATGAACACTTATCATATTTAGTTAATCATATTTTGTAATTGCCGATGACAATATTTTATATTATATAGATGTTCAGTTATTTTATCATGAATTCTATTTTATTCTTAAATTTGTAAAATGTTAAATTATACTATTGAAACAGATGTTGCAGCAGGTTATAATCTGTTGCAACTCATCTATTGCAACAAATGAATTATCCATTGCAACAGATGAGCATATACACTTAATTATTTTCAACGGATAGGTCATCTATTGAAACAGATAATACATATTAGACATTTGTTGCAACATATTTCTATATTTGTTGCAACAAATGATCATACTTAGTTGATTATTTTCAGCAGATGAGTTATCTATTGCAACAGATGGGTTATCTATTTGTATTTGAACTTATAATTGAACTTCATTTATCACTAATTATGGGTTAAATAAGCATTTCATATCAAAATAATCAATTGATCACTTTATTTAAGACGAATACAGTTAGCTAATCATGTAATTACTTTATAATGCATCAAAAATGTAATTGAACTTATTAATTGAAAGATAATTATAATTAAATAAGTTTATTTATCACTAATTATGGGTAAATGAAGTAATTCATATCAAAATAATCAATTGATCATTTTATTTAAGACGAATACAGTTAGTTGATCATGTAATTACTCTATAATGCATCGAAAAATGTCATTGAACTTTATTAATTAAAAGGTAATTATAATTAAATAAGTTTATTTATCACTAATTATGGGTTAATGAAGCATTTTCATATCAAAATAATCAATTGATCACTTTATTTAAGATGAATACAGTCAGCTGATCATGTAATTACTCTATATTGCATTAAGATTATAATTAAACTTATAATTGAAAGATAATTATAATTAAATAGCTTTATTTATCACTAATTTTGGGCAAATGAATCATTTCATATCAAAATAATCAATTGATCACTTTATTTAAGACGAATACAGTTGCTTGATCATGTAATTACTCTACAATACATTGAAAAATGTAATTTAACTTATTAATTAAAAGGTAATTATAATTAAATAACTTTATTTATCATTAATTATGGGATAATGAAGCATTTCATATCAAAATAATCAATTGATCACTTTATTTAAGAAGAATACAATTACTTGATCATGTAATTACTCTACAATACATTGAAAATGCAATTCAACTTATTAATTAAAAGGTAATTATAATTAATTAACTTTATTTATCACTAATTATGGGTTAATGAAGCATTTCATATCAAATATATCTAGAGTCGATTGAAAATTATCAAACATATATGCTTATCTGTTGCAACTGATGCTCATATGTTGCAACAGAGGAATCATACATTGCAACAGATGAGCATATATACTTGATTATTTTCAATGGATGAGTCATCTATTGCAACAGATAATACATATTAGATATTTGTTGTAACAGATTCCTATAATTGTTGCAACAGATGATCATATTTATTTGATTATTTTCAATAGATGGGTTATCTATTGCAATAAATAATGCACTAGATAATACATCTAATGCAAAATATGCATAATTTGTTGCAACATATGAGCATAACTAATATATTTTATATAATTAATATGAACATACACAATTAACCAAAATGAGTTAAAATTATCAGATTCATAACTAAGTACAAAATAACTATTTCACTATTACAATAATTATGGAGCATTTCGAACCGGGCATGTTGTTCTCTTGTATCCAATATTTTTACATATTGAACACTTATTTTTTTCTTGTTAGAAGTGACTAGTTCTTTTTTGTTCTTGAATGTCATTCCTATGTAAAAACCTGTCTCATCATTTTGAATATTGTTCAACTATTTTAACTGAGAACTGCCCCTTATATCAACAATGGGAGTAGGTGTTTGGTCCTCCTCAACATCATGTCCAATCTCATCATCTGAAATATTCATGTTCATCCCATTTAATTCATCATTTAACAGATTTTCTTGGTCTTGTTCTACATTTTCATTCTCTATCAATTTTTCAACAACGTACACCCTTAAAACGGACCTAGTTGCATCACTCAGATAAGCATGCAAACGAAGTTGATTGCTTATCTTAAAAAGTATGACCCTCTGATTTTCAAAAGACTTGTGCATGTAACTGATGACAAGATCATTTGGTTGACAATTTAGTTCACAATAGCTAATGATTGAGTTCACAAAATCATTATACAAAATATCCCTTTGGACGGTCATCAATACTGACTCTGACATGTCACCATCCTTCCAACGCCAAATAAATCGATTGTTTTTCTCAATCAATTCATCATAACAATCAACAACTATTGTTATTGATTCTTCCATTAATGGTACCTAAAGGAATTTATTAAAAATATTTAATAATGATTGTATAGTAAAGTTGAGTGGCAATATACAGTTAAAAATCATATGCACAATCATTGTCCCAACAAGTCAATCATCTATTGCAACAAGTCATCCATTGCAGCAAATGATTCACTTGTTGCAATTAATGATTCACTTGTTGGATACATGTCCAGAACTAGAAGTTTATCCAACATGTAAGTCAATTGTTGTAACAAATGAGTCATCTGTTGCAACAAATTTTTGGTTTTGTCCTAGTTTGGCCTGACACTGTAACATGTATCCAATGGGTAAGCCATTTGTTGAAACAGATGAGTCGTCTGATGCAGCAGATGACTCATATGTTACAATAAATGACTTATATGTTGTGACAAGCTTCTGGTTCTTTCCCAGCTTGGCTTGATACTGTAATATGTATCCAACAGGTAAGCCCTCTGTTGCGACAGATGAGTCATCTGGTACAGCTGATGACTCATCGGTTGCAATAAATGACTTATATGTTGGGACAAACTTCTGGTTCAGTCTCAGCTTGACATGGTATTGTAATATGTATCCAACATGTAATCTATCTGTTGCAATAGATGACTTACCTGTTGGGTACGCGGTTGTAAATTTTTGAAGAAACATTCAAACTACCAAAATGAAAAATTAGAGTAAAAATCATTAGTTTACTTACCAAAATCACCTATGATGTAATGCTTAATGATATATGAATGAAAATTGATCTTAAAGCAGCAGTACAATGTGAATATCAACTGAAGAAGAAAAAATGATGCACAACCAGAAAAAGATGGTGAAGAAGAAGAAGAAAAATGATGGTGGAGAAGAAGAATGAAGAAGAAGAGCAGCAACAATGGTTCCCAACAATGGAAGAATAAGCAAGAGAGAAAAAGGTAAAAGTGAGCCGTTGGTACCCTTTTTTCCCCTCAATTTCTTATTATTTAGGGTTTTATATAAGATGGACTGAACTGTAAAATAAAAAACTTAGGGATGAAAAATTCAACCCTTAATTCTTAATTTAAAATTATCACCCTACTCAATAATTAAGACTTGAGTCACCAATCCCTAATTTTGAAACTTTTTTATAACCCTTAATTCATTGTCCCGTCAAAGATTGGACCTTTAATTCGATTGTACCCCTGAACTTAAAATTTTGTACACCAAATTTAGTACATTCTATAGTTGTGAAACTTTTTCTTTAAAAAAACCAGTTTAACAACAGATAGATAGCAAAGCTTAGATATCTAAGAGAAAATGCAGCATATTATTGGATCATCTCAGCACTATACGTCCTATCTAAATCCATGGTAGGAAAATACTACTTCCTGTAACTTCACCTTTTATTTGGCCTACTACATAGATCATACTCTCTCTATCCCATTTTATATGAGGTAGTTTGACTCGACACGGAGTTTAAGAAAGAAAGGAAGACTTTTAAAACTTGTGGTCCAAAATGAATGACAGAAATTTGTGTGACTGTAAATCATTTCATTAAGGGTAAAATAGACATTTTATAGTTAAATTGTTACTTAATATAGAAATGTGTCATTCTTTTTTAGACTGACTAAAAAGGAAAGTAAGTCACATAAATTGGGACAGAGGGAGTACAAATTAAGAATACTTAATTGAGATACAAATGCTTCACTATGATTCGAAAGTAAAATCACATTAGCTCCAAACTTTACCAGTGTATAAATCAATGCATGTTTAGTGTAAAATAGGAATATGTGTTAGAACTCACAAGTTCCTTTCTTTCTCTACAAAGTGCAAATTGTAATATACATAAATATAAGTAGGATTTTCGAAAATTAATAAATACATACATGCGACAGTTGTGACCTGCGTTGCTGATCAACGATGTGGGGTGGGGTGGGGTGGCGCGATGGCTCTTAGGGTGAGAAAGGTGTTGTTCTGCGAGCTAGGGCTGAGAGAGGTGACTTAGGATTTTGAGAGAAATAGGAAAATAATTATCATTCTTTTTTTCTAAAAATAAGTGGTAATTGTTGGTATTTTTAAAAATAATTATCTATATTAATATATCGATATCTTGAAGTTGGTTTTGTCAATTCAAATTATTAAAAATATTTAATAAATATCGACATCGTGAAGTCGATATTATTTAAATAAAATAATAATTTAAATAGATTGACTTCTAGAGGTCGATGTTTATTAATTTATTTTAATATGAACCGACATCTTGAGGTCGATTTTATTAATTAAAATAATAAATATATATATATGATCATTTGGTTTAACACAGCTCGATGAATATAATCTTCGAAAATCAACTTATTTCATCCGTCTCTAATGAATTGTCGTTTAGCTTTTTGCCTTCGACATGATCACTACAAAAACATCCATTCAAGTTCGGACGTACATATATTGATAGAACTTAATTTGTACAATACCTCACGAGTATATATGTATTACCACCTAAAGTCAATGATTTATCTGTGTTTTGTTGTCCATTTTAAACAAGACAAGACATAATTCAAGGATCGACGAATCATTAACATATATAAAACTTGATTTACTGTGACTTCTCTACAAGTATCACATCGTATTTACCTCTCAATTGATACCAACGCTATTCCATACTCTGAATATAAATTGTAAGTGATTCTTTATTACTCCATGAATTTTATTTTTTTAATAAAAATATACAATTATTAAACTTTCAAAGAAATAGCGTAAAATGAAAATATTAGTCTTATACACAATAGAAAAATAATGATTAATAAATATAATATATTTTTTTCAAAAATGACCTCTAAATGTCGTTTTTATTATAAATAATTAGATTACGTATAAACAAAACATACCAACCTCCGGAGGTCGGTATTACATATAAATTTAATGAAAGATTAAATAATAGCGACCTCTGGAGGTTGATATCTTACATTAATTTATTTTTTATTTTATATAAGGTGGAAACTAATTAAATAAAAGTAAAAATATTGACTTATTGCAGTCACTATATACACATTTTAATGAAAAATAATTTAATTATATAAATTTTAAATTTTACCGACTTCAGAAGGTCGGTATTATAATTTTGTTTGTTTTATATGATACTTGAAAGCAAGTCATGCTATTATAAACACTCTCATGTTGGATTCTAAACCTATAGATTTATAATACTCTTTTCTAGTCAAGGAAGTTATATGTTTCGCATAACTGTATGTGTCTTTAGTTGAAACTCTTAGAAGCTAGAGGGTGTATATGACGCATAAATTTAAAGTAAACATAGAGTTTCTTTAAAATACCAAATCATGCCGAAATAGTGTAGACATCAAATCATAGTAAACTACTAATAGATAATTTTAATCCCTAATTTACATAATTAGGGTTCACAAAATTAGGAGAAACATTAATATTAATGGAAAATCATTGGTTCTTAAACAAGACTCTAGATACCACATGTAAGGATTTAAGGGATTGTGAAGACATAAACAATCTAAACATTCATAAATCTTATCAATTATTCATGATCATAGAATTATATGATTTTCACATATATATAAATGTAATAATTCAATCAAAGAACACATACCCGAATCATGTATGGTGTTCTTCAAGAATCTTGACTTGAATTGAGCGAAAGTCTTTTCTTTATTGTTCTTCAGAAGTTGTTTCTCTCTCTTGCCTTACACTTTATGAATACCTTTGATGGATAAGACTATACTTTATAGCAGAGAGAAGACCCTTTTAAACTAGAGAATTTTTTAATGTTATTCCCACTTTCCATCATTGTGAGTGGTGGAGATGGTGAGTAGTTTTAAAACTACCAAGTAACTCCCATCTTTATGGATAGTTGAGAGTTGCCATGTAACTTTCCTTCTCCATCTTTACGGGTAGTTGGTTCCCACTTCCTCACACATGTATAGAATTTAACTTGTTATTAATTATTAAATCAAAATATAATTACGTAGGCCATCGAAATTTACAAAACATAGAAAAGAGAAATAATTGATTGAGAAGACTGAGTTTTCATAAGCTTTGGAGTTTGATTATCAACTTTACATGTATTTCTCCATCAAAATTAAGAGTACATTTGTGTTAATGTATAATATTAGTATATTTGGATTAACATTTTGCTTGGATGGTTGTTACGTATTGTTTCATAATGTATTGTATTGTGTTGTACTATATTAATTTAATGAATACAATATTTGGATAAATTGTCTCTTTTCTATCGTTACATGTTTATAATTTGGATGATAAACCTACAAGAAAAATAGGGTGCGGGTAGAGCCAGAACGAAAAGGTAGATAAAAGATGAAATATGATTATTAAATAATAAATAAAATCAAATTGAAAAGAAAATTTTAAGGTAACTTTTCGTCTATGGCTGTATGTGTTCAATATTGATGAACTTTAAGGACTAAAACTCACATATATCCCTTAAACCCTTGTTCTAACTTCCCAACCTCTACAATGGAGTCTCTGTTAGGGTTTATCGAACCATCAGCTGACGAAACTGTGGAAGGCAACTCTCTAGCTCTCAAATTGGTGCCATGGATAAGCTGGGATGAATGGAACTCTATTCGAGATTCCCTTTTCTCTTCTTCTCCTCAATCTGTTGCTTTTGCTCTTCAAAGGGTAACGTCCAAAACAAAACTTTTTTTTTTCTTCCTTCCGATAAAACTGAATGGATACTTATTATTTTTTTGGATATTAGATATCGACCTGGAGGAGCAGAGGATGCATTCCTGTCGCAGTGGATGTTACGGCTTCAATTATAGAGATTCAACAGAAAGATCCTTTTTTCAGGTGATCCTTTATTGATTTTTTTGTTTGTAGATATTCAATTATTTATTAAATTGCTATGTTGAGCTATCATTTATGTTTTTCGCTTGGATTTCTTACAGTGAACCTTTTTCTTGCTACTTTTTGCAGGAAGGACCTAGGTGGAAATGCTCTGCAGTCAGAAGAAATGCTTTCAATGCTATATTGTATGGCAATTATGAGGTACATTTGTTACTACTTCCTTTTTTTTTGTTTCAAAATTCCCTCCATTTGTATGGCTTATGAGAATGACTTTTTTTCCACTTAAGTTGTATTACTTGTGTTAATACAACTGCACCATCAATAAGTTGTGATGTTATTTACACTATAATATCTTCTATATTTTTCATTCCATATAGTAGAAAAAAAGACACAATTAGCGATGTTTTCTGCAGCTTCCTTGTTGCTGCAGATCTTCGCATGTGATGCTTCTCCCAATGTCCTTGGTAGTGTTATTTTAATTAATATGAAAACACAATTGGATGAACACTGAGACTGTTACTTTGGTTGAGATTCCCTTCTTTAAGCTTCAGTTTATTCATTTTCAACATTTCATCTTTTCCCTCTTTATCTGTGAGGTACTGTGATTTAAATGGTTGAACTTTAGGATAGCAGCCGTGTGCGGATGTGCTTGTATTTTTAGCAAGCAAAATCAGCATAACAATGGTAACTACTTTTCAGGCTTGTAAATGGTGTTGTTGAGAAGACTCGAAAGAAGGCCGAAATTTCGATAGCTGAGGCAGCAAATGCTATTGGCATTCCACGCATGCTGATTGATGTTCGCCATGGTGAGTGTTTATGCATATTTGCTACTTTGATATGAAGTTATTGATCGTTTAATATAAGTCAGCTATACATAGTATTGACCAGAGTAAATTTCTGTTACAGCTTTTGTGATATAGTGACCAAATAAGATAGCTATCAAGATGTTGCTTTATATTCTGAATCTGGTGTAGGCTTAAAGAAATTGAGAAGCTTATAGGATATGTTGCTTGATCTTTGCATCAGTTAGCAATGTTTGTTTTGTTGTGACTTATGATTTTCTAACTAATTCTAATGTGAAAAAGCTGATTTCTTAACATTGGTTAATATTTCCTTGTAGAGGGGTCTCATCGTGATCTTCCTTCACTGCAGTTGGTCCGTCTTGCCTCTACCAAGGTCAATGTCTTCCTTAGTCTCTATAATTTTTTGCTTAATATGTACATCTCTTAAATTTCACTTACAGTTGAAAGCTTGAAGCTGCGACTCCTCCTGAAGTTCCATTCCTTTTTAAGATTAATGGTCGTATTCATAATGGATTTTCTGTTATCAATACTAAGATGTATTGTGGTTTATAATGGTAAAACTAATTGGAGGAGGTACAAATTTATATTTGGTTAGAAATAAAGCCTAGAAAACCCTTCGGGGTGGCCTAGTGGTTTGAGCTTGGGACTTCCATGTTGGAGGTCTCAAGTTCAAAACCCCTTGCCAACGAAAGCAAGGGGTTTGCCTTCTGGGTCGAGCTCGTCGCACCAGGCTTGCCTAGTGCGGGTTACCTCTCCTTTGTGGTTTGCAAGCTATTGCATAGGAGCGGGGGTTTTACCCTGTGCGCACCCAAAGGGTAGCGGCTGTGGGTTTACCTTGTCATAAAAAATAAAAAAAAAAGAAAGAAAGAAAGCCTAGAAATGTCCCTGCCAGGCGATAACATGCATGTGGCATATCTTCTGCTTCAGCAATAGATTTTTCTCATTCTCTAGTTATCAAAAGATGATTGATTTCTGGGAACTGTATATAGATGTGTCTACGAGGCATCCATCCAGAAAAGAAAAAGAGATGTAGCTGTGAGGCTTGTGCCATTCTTGATGCTCCCTTTTCAGCCCTCAGCTATACTGAATAAACATACTTCAAACCCTTGTAGAATTGTGTTGCAATGGAGATCCTCTTGAATAGTGCCAATTTCCATTTAATGTTGTGGCTTTTGTAGGATCTACGGATTATGCTACAATCTTTTTGGATCACTGAAAGGCCTCTAGCTACCAATTATCAATCATGATTCTTACAACCTTTATACATTAACATTGAATGAATTCAGCTAGATGAAAATCTGTCTAACAAAAATAAGTAATAAATCAAAGGAAGGAAATGAAGACTAGTGATAATACGCAATCAAATTAGGATCAGACTGACGAAAAGGACTAATTCATAATTTTACCGTCCTTCTGAGTAATTATAAATCCCATTTTAATTTTCCCCATATTTTTCTATGGGCTCATTTTTTGTCCATATGGTTGAACATATAGTCCAAATCACTTTTCACAGGTGAATTTGATGAGCATTGTGTGTCCCCCAGGTCCGTGAATAGGCCTAATGTTTTCTGATTCACGTGCTGCTAATTAGAAAAGACCTTGTGTATTGCTCAAATGATGTTATTAAATGTATAATCTTCTTGTCATGCTCATATATATGTAAGAGTGAAAAAATAGAAAGTTTCAGCTGGATTATGTCTTAAATGATAATAATTTCAGGCGCTTGACTGGTTGAAATCATATTATTGGGAACCTCAAAAGAATGTGATTCGAAGGGATTCAACTGCCAACCTGAGGAAAGAAATTAAACATAAACTGCTAGAGATGGCTTTCTGCTTGAAAGTGAAGCAGACTAACAGTTCACATACTTCGGGAAAACGTGAGTGAATTTTCCTTATTCCTATTGCATTGTGGTGGTTTTGCCAACTGATGTTACTCATTAATCAGTTTTCTTGCATCTGATTGCTAATCTGCTTGATTTCTATTACATTGTAGTGTTTTCTTAGCACCTGTAGGTATGACCAATAAATTATGTTCGGTGCAAAAATTCCATGTATGATGCAGCATTGCAGCTAATTCAAAGAATTAAGTTGTCATAAATCGTGTTAACTTTAAATTTATGGGATTTGAGCTTTGGTCCTTTTCACTTGAAAAGACTATGAGTAGACAATGTAAGACATTATGTTTGCTAAGAAGCTGAGATGGTTGACTCTCTCAAATAGATAGCTGAATTTTATGAACTTTTCTTAGCTATGCAGGGGTGTATACCGTGAACACCTAATTTTTGAACTATTTTAATTTCTCCTCAAGTTGACAATTTTTAGCTTAATTTTTGTTTATTTCAATCCCTAGAACTTTTGGTTTTGCCCATGACCTTTGGCATGCCTGTTTATGGTGGTGCTTGTCCTGACCGACCTCATAGACCCATGTATTAGTCTCACAGTGTGATTGTGAGGTGCTCAACAAATGCGGGTACACGTGTGGGAAACTTCTCATAGCTTGGTAGTTATGACAATCTTGAGCAGTGTAGGCGGCCAAACCATGGACTTTCTCTCGAAGTGATTGGAAATCTGATCTCATCCCTTTAATTGTTGCTCATAGGTGGTGACTATCTCTCTTATGTGTTGATCACAAGCCAAAACTAACTCCCGTTGTTCTCGTAACCTCCCCCTCTCACGCATACATTAATCCTACAATGCACGAAAAAAGAAAGAAAAATCGTTTTGGTATTTTGTGAATGAGGGATGCAGTTAAAATGCACCAAAATTGGGAAATCAATTAAAATAAACCAAAATTTAGCTAAAAAATTTCAACTTCAGGAGAAATTAAAATAGGGCAACATATACTGCAAACTTCTGTTGTACAGGGTTGTTTTCTTATGCCAAATTAGGTCGTAGATTGATTACCTGAAGTCAGTTTCTTTTTCCAAGTACCATGCACCTTCTACTTTTCTTACTTTATTGACCTACATTTGTGTTGAGCCTCTGTCACTTTGATCCAAATACACGATATTTTTGTGGCAACATGGAGACTAACTGGTAAGTAATCGTATGCTCCATGATAAGTTTGTTGTTTACATTCTGTTCTCTCTTACTAAATCTCATCAAATGTGAATTATTTCATAACCCAAGGAGAAGAATAGGACTCTTTACCATTATCATAACCTCTCGATGGGAAATGGAACTTAGATCTCGATGTGACTGTTTTGTGTACAAAAGAAGTCATGGAAGCTCTTGGACACTCTTTCCCACGATTGGCGTCGTTTGAATTAAATTTCTCATGGATTATTGAACCACATGATGACTCTGATGATCGATGAAGTGGGATGAGAACCATGAGCAAGAAATCACTTAGTGTTTTGTTTCGCTGGGATTTGAACATAAGACCTCATGACCTTCATCCCACTTCATTGACCACTAGCGCAGAAAGTTACCCTGGTAAAGACCATGTTATTATAGTAACTAATATTTAATTCTTATCTTCTGTTGTCTAGGAACATTTGAGTGACAATGCATGTCTATTTTATCATGTCAGCAAAGTTGACAGGAATGTCAACCTCCAGAAGTAAATTAGTGTGAAGTTCAAAAATATTTCAAAAAAAAAAACATGTCTATTGCATCAAGTTGTCAAAGTTGACAGTAAGTAATGTCAGCCACTAGATGTAAATTTATGTGAAGTTCAAAAATAGGTTTGAAGGCTAATTTTATGGGTGGCTTATCAAGGGAAAGTTGCATTTCATAATATCCACCCTTTCAAGAAGGTGATGATGTTATCAGTACATGACAACCAGACGATATAATTGCAGAACAAGTATAAAGAAAGGGAGTGAGAAGTATTTTCTGTACGAAATTGATTGACATTATGACATTCCATATCACCTCTTACTGGGATTATTTTTTTTTTAATCCAATTCTTAAAAAATAACTAATGCAAATTTTCTGGCTTTCTTCTCTGTCATACATTTACTATTTTTCTGTTTTTTTTTTCAATAATTTTTGTTCGCTTATACAGGAATGAGACTTGGGCAACTTTGTGCTAGAAACAAGTTTCTCCCTTTCATTTCTGGGAATCTACCATATTCTAAAACTTCTGGTAATTCTATTCAGCCTCAGATCTGTAACCTCATGGTTCATTGACAGTGTTCCTGCATCTACTTTATGAGCTTCTTTTGCCCATCTTCTGCACATGAAAGTATTGGCACTTTACACTGATTTGCTATATCCACCTTAATGACCTGCAACAATTTATTGAAAAATGAGCATTAAAACATTATGACTATTAAAGCATCAGTACAATATCAAATTTATGCACTGATAATATTAGCATGTTAGTTCATTTATAAAAAGGAAAAAACATTAGCATGTTAGTTCAATGAAAGATAGAGTGAGATGAACTAGTGTATCCTTTGAGATTTACAAGTGTTCACACGGCAGATTTCAGGAATGTTCGGTCATCAGCCGCCACCATTTGGGATTTTGTCAAGGTTTCATAAACTGTTGAATTCAGCATCTTTTCTATTTGTTTATATTCTTATAATTCTGTCTGGAGTCTAAATCTGACATTGACATTGACATAGTAATTAGGGTATAGAGTTACTTTCTGTGAAGTCGTGTATGATTTCTTAATTCATGAAGGTGGTTCATACTGGATTTTTGCTTTTTGAAGGGTATATATTGTCTGTGACACTGTTCCAAAGTGCTTTACTATCAGCATATCTGGAATGCTGAATGTCCTGAGTTTTTCCAGAACAATTTGTCTCAGGTTCTAAGAAACAGATTACTAGAGCTATGAAGGCCATTCTTCGATTATATACTTCCTCATCTTCAGAAGTGGCATCTGTGCTTTTGGAACTTATGCTTCAGACAGTAGATTCCTCAAATTTTCCAGGGGACTCAGAGAATGCCCTCACAATCCATGAAACTATTGACATGCACAGTGCATATGATGACTGGAAACCAATCCTGAAGAAATTGTCAAACAGAGAACCGGATTTGCTTCTGACTCTTCTCAGGGCAGCTATAGACAAGATTGAGACTATGGGAGCCTCAAAGAATCAGCTTGGTAAGTGATGTATTCTGGCATTTCCTTTACTTGGATGATTTCTTGTGCTTGGTATTGTCGGAGTATCATGAATGCCTCTGTTGAAGATAACACTTATACTATATGAGACTGGAAACACGCAGATAGCTATTGATCCTGTTCTTATGAGCAACTGGTTAATTTGGGACATTGCTAAAATAGCTACTGGGAGCTATATAAGAATTTGTGCCATGGATGCTGAAAATTTCAACTGTTCGTTAGTGTTTTATTGAGCAGAGTGCTGAATCGTATCCTTGTTTGTGGGGGTTTCTTGCTTTCACCGATGTGGGAATGCAGCTTGCGGATTATCATTTATCACATACTATTTTGCTAGCTATTGTGTAATGATATTATTGTCATATTACAGTATTTGTTATGTCCAGTTCATCTAACAAGGGAAGGCACAAAGACATGAAAAAAAATTGTCTAGCTTAACTTACTGGGAGGATTTGCTTAGTCTACAGTAGTGTAAACTGCTCTTTCAAATCCTGCTGTTTTCGTTTTACATGTGTTTCATTCTTAACTTTTTTTCCCAATCCACATCTGTATTTGTGTGCTATCTTTTTATTATGTTTCTCTCAGTTATATGATTTTCATTTGCTTCATGTAGTCGAATGGGTTTTAGCTTAATTTCCTGTTCATCATTGACTCATTTCTTTTACGGATTATTGTCAGGTGCAAATGCCCTCTCAGGAAATGCAAATGAATCTCTTTTGATTGGACAATTATCTTACCTGTGTGAACAAATAGTTGCAAACCTGAAGACACTTAAGCCTCTTAACAATAATGATCTTGCTGCTGACGGGGAAAACTCTTCAAGAAAATTTAGTCTTCCAGAGGCAACGCTACAAGAACTACTACATAAATGTTTATTCTTGTCCTCTAACAACAACAATCAGCTGATGAAATCCGCTCTTGTCATTGCTCAGATGATTGGAAGGAACTCTTTCATCGTAAAGTTAAATAAGCTCTGTTCACTGAGTGTATTTGATTCAGAGATTATTCACTCAGATCCTTCTACCAATAATTCAGAAAGATTCCTACTATCCAGGGAAGAAGATTCTCTTCGCAAAGCTGCTCAGAAGCTTGAACTAATTATGCGTCGAGTTGTAAAGGGCAATAACATGAACACAACAGATACCGGGAGCCAATGGGTAGTTGCAAAAACATGGAAAGCATGCCCCATTGGTATGCTCCCCCATGCATTTGGTTCCACTGGTCGTCTTCCAATTCTTGATTTTGTTGATGATTCAGCAGAAGTTGCCAAATCATCAGACAATGAAATCCCAGAAACCAATAAATGTGGATGCAAGCGGGAGGCTGCTTCTGCGATTGAATGCTTGGATGATCCTAATACAAAGAAAATGAGAAAGACAGAGGAGCCTGGTGATAATCAGTACACGGAGAATATGGAGATTGAAAATGGCCATAACGACGTGCCTTTGGAAGGTTCAAAAGGCCAACTGATGATTGATGGAGTGTGGAAGAAGGTTTCAATAGAAGAGCTGCGTGATATTGCAGCAGCTGTGAAGATTTTTGATTTAACCAAACCCTTGTGAGATGCCTTGCATGGGATGGGGGTGGGGTGGATTCTAAGAGAGCAAAATGAAAAGGGTTCTGTTTCTGTTGTAAATCTGCCACCGGTTTTGTAGCTTGTAATTTTCTTATCTTTTTTACCTGCTTAACGATGCTGTTGGATTTTGTATTTAATATAATACAATTTTAGTTATGCTACAATTTACATATTGTTTTATACTAAAGATTAGTAGCATTACGTGTATTACATACATCATATAAATGACGAAATGTGCTTTTATTTACTTTCTATAGTTACAATTGGTTCGAAATAAATTCACTTTGGAAGAGGAGGTCTGATTTTTAACTCTTTTTTATCCCATAACAATAATAACATATCCCGTGACATTCCACAAAGTGGGGTCTAAAGTAATAAAATCAAATTTTCGTTGGATTATGGATAAGTGATTTAATATGAGCCAACGCCCCATGGTATTGCTAGAACAAAAAGGCTCAATGCTTATTTCAACAAACAGCTCGGGTAGATAGATCTTCTTATAAGTCACTTTTGCATGACAAACTCAAAAGGGCTAAGGGATATTTTTGCCCATAGCAATGAGTCCAGTCATGAAGATCCAACAGAAGTTTAAGATAAACAACATTAACATAATTCAGATACCAGAGGAATATAAGTTCATATTCATCCTTCAGATTATCGGATATTCTTCATATGAACACTATTGACTTCACTCAACGTCTGAAGAAACAAAGATTCTATGCCTATCTAAATATCCTGCCAAAAGAAGTAGCTACAATAATATACGACGAGTAGCTACCATGATCACAGTAGATTAGGTAGATTTCTACTATAAATGTATATGTACATCCCATTATCTGTAAAAAAATTCTGGCTAGTTGTTGATCCTGATGATGTCTTCTTGGAATCTATAACTTCCAGCAAAAAGAAAAAGTCAAAACTCTCTAAAATCAATTATTCTGCGCCTCAGCTTTCATCTGCATGATAGTCAGAGTTGAGTCAGTACAATATCCATGAGAGTGAAATTGAAGAGGAAAAAGATAGAGATGTTAGAAAATGCCATAACCATCAACCAGCAGATTGTGCAACAATTAGAAGAATGGTGCTACGATAATTGAATACAAGTTTAACTTTCAACTATATGATGCTTGCGGTGAGAAAAGAAAACGCACATCAGGACTGGGAGGTGGAAGCTTTATTACACAATTTTAATTAATAAGGCTATTAGGAATACTAAATATGGCCCATGCTCAGTTTTGGGGTAAATATAAAATGCCTCGTGGTTCTTGACGAAAGAAGAAAAATAGAAGGTTAAATTCAGCAGATAAAAAGGATTTCAACAAAACCACCTCATGTGATGTTGTAAGGAACTATAGGGCATCATGACTTCTTTTGCAATGCAAAAGGAAGAGGATGTTTTTCATCTGGAGAAGAAAACGGCTGAATGTAATAAGCAGAAAGTGAATTTTTCTGTCCTTCAGAATGAAAATTTACATGCAAGAACATTTAGAAGTCAGCCTGATCCCCAACAGAACTCCATAAACGCAAGCGCAAAGCTATACTCTCTGCTCTAACCACGCTGGTCTTTGAGGATAGAGTTTGCCATTGCCGAATTAACTCCACATCCTCAATATGTTTCTGATCTCTACCATCTAAGGCTGTTTATTGTATCGACTGAACAAGAAATAGCTAGGATTTGGAACCAGCTCAGTTCCTTATTCAGTAAAAACAGTGCTCAATTGTACATCTCTCCATCTTCAACCAACACCGATCTTGATAACTTGTCCTTGTCATTCACAATGTTTTTATACTCTATGAATCTACCGGGCTAAGATTGATGTCTATGTACATGGAAGAGATATCTGAAATGATGGAAAAAATCCAAGTACCACAGGTGGATAGCTATCCATCCACACTTGTCACCAAAATCCTCTTCTTCCTCTTCAAGCGTGAATAAATGCTGTAAAGCAGTCAAGAAGTAAGAGCATCCACCTCCGGTGACCCCTGCAACATGCAATCAACTTCTGCCTTTGATGTGAAGCAGTAAGGCAGAAGGGCATCCCCCAGGTTTGACACTTAAACACTTCCACATCCACATGCTATTTCAGCCATTGGAGTCACTTGAAAGCCAGAATAAACAACCAAACAACCATTGAGCTTTTTCACTTTCAAGTTTCTATTTTGACCAATGAAATATTGTCTCTTTGCCTGCTCTAGGTGATTGCATGTTCAGTTCAACAATAAAGTTGGCAAGGCCACCGCCACTCTGTATAACTTATTGGATACTCCCGGTCTCTAGCCTAAGAGCAGCTCTTTTCACTCACTTCCAGTCACCTAACAAGTAACAGTTAATCTTTGTCCTCAAAACTCTGTATGTATTAGTCATTGCTATGTGAATTTCACAATAGTTTTTGCTTATGTTCTGTATCAAATGAAAGGATGATTGATGGAACTTAATACCAAACTGTCTAAGCCTGAATGAGAGGAAGATAGAAAGGGGTTAACACTAAGTTTGGACCAGTTCAAATAACAAACCTTCGAACCCTACAAGTCTAGTCCTTAATTCGGCCTACTAATAAGAGAGAATACTACGAGAAGAGCACGACCCAGCTAGGAAGATTGAAGCTCACTATCAAGCAACCATCCCAACCCTATCTAGCACAAGGAACAGGAGCACGAGCAGCATCTTAACCCACCATTTCAAAGACCAAATGCACACCACATGACAGAGATACCTATACTGTTCTCATGCCATCACAAGTCTCATCAACGTCAACTATCAGTCTATCATGAGTCGAAGGATTGATTACCTATACACCTGTTATCTCCGTTAAGGGTACCCATAAATGCAGCTATAAAAAATTGTTAGACTTACCAAAAGCAACCACCCTATAGCTACAAAAACCATATAGAGGACCCAGACACATAATTGATATGAACATCGGGGTCTAATCCTCTGGCTCATCTAGACTTTATTCAATCATATTGTCTTTTGCTCATCCACAGTGCTTTGGAGTTAATTTTCCCCACAAGGATTGAGGACCACCGGACCGCAAGCAGGTGGGAGCTCATTGGGCATGGTTATCAAAATCTGTTGTCCCTTTTTGAGTCAAAAAAGAAGCAGCAAGAGATCTGAGTTCACAATGACTAAGCTCATCACTAGTCAACATCATCAGTCAACTCTGAAGGAAGAGAGACAGACACTCAAAGGGCTTCACATAGATCATCAGCCCCCTTTTCCGGTCAGCAACTAGGAGTCTAGGACCGAGTTGGATCATCATCATACGTACCAAAGTTCAAAAGTGTTGAGCTGATTCAACATTTTCTCTTTCACCTATTACTTGGTTGCAATTTGAGAAAATGGTTTCCTTCTTTTTCTTTTACAAAAAATATGATATAATACCATAATGGCCCTACTGGTAACTACACAAAGTTCTAGTTTCAATCCACTGACTTGCACAACAACTTAAAGAAGAAAACCCACATTTTAAAGTGAGCTAGAAGTCTACATGTAGCACAAAAGAGAATAGGTTAGATATACATATCTGCTTAATAATTAAGTCATTTGTATCCACTTCTAGCACTCAATTACCAAGAATTAAATAATGGAAGAAACGAATGTCACAGAACAGAAGAATCAGTGATTACCGCATTGCGACGCTGTTTATCAAACCAGCTTTTAGTAGACATCAAGGCATTCACTAAATCTGGCTCCACGGATGTCATATCTCTATCAGGTTCACGCAAATCAGTGTAATAAGAATCATAGCCTGTAACAAGAGACAATTGTATTGACAAAAGATCACGAGCCAACTTTGATAGGACAGGATATCGGGGACTTGCAGCTTTCCACCAACTCAGCACATAAAAGTTCTTGGTCCAAGGCACAATAGGTTCTTCCAGATAGCAATCAAGTTCTGACTTTGGTGGCTGACTAGTTGTTTGGATGAATTTGCTAAACTCATCTGAACAGTCAAATCCAAAACTAGGATCATTAACAACTTCCATTGGCTCAAGGAGATCTTCACTCGTACCAAATTCATCAGAAATGAGATCTTCACCCGTATCAGAATCTGAATCGCTCATAGGATACTCCATTGAGGACCTGTGCACCACATAGTCATCGAAAAGCCTTTGGATGGCCTCCAAAATAGATGATAGCGGTAAAAGATCATTACCTTCATACTTCAAGAAACAGAACTCTAAGTACTTCACTTTGTAGCGTGGATCCATAATAGTAGTTAGAGCCAACACCAAATACATATGCGTCCAATACTTGCCAAACTTTTTCAGCATATTATTGGCTAAATTTCTAGCAAATTCATCTGAACTCACAGAATCTTTCATCAGATTAAATCGAAGCTTATTAAGATTGTGGAAGTAAAGGCCTGCACTGGGTCGTTTTTCCATAAATAACACTTCTGCTGCAGTATAGACATGTCCTACAAGTTTACATACTCCCTTAACTTTTTCCCACTCTTGGGGAGAAGGTATATCATAATCCTTATAATCATCTTTTTTCAAGTATTCTCCTTTAGCCTCTAATTCCAATGCTTCCTGTAGTTTATGAAATGTCACATTCCACACTGGTGGTGATTTGCCCCAAAATACTATGAGACGAATGTCACTGATTATATCCTCTATCATCCCAAATGCTTTTTTCACCATTGAACTAAAAATGTCTGCATTACAAGATACACGAAAAAATTGTCCATCTAGCTGGAGTCTTTTCTTTTCAAGAAGTTTACTTTTAATGACATCAACAATCTCATCAAAGTCCAGATAGCTATGCACAGTGACAGCACATATTTTATCTTCAATACCAAAATCTGAAAGACACTGAATTGTCTCACCAACATAATCTCCATACGCATCAAGAGACCTAAAACTAACAACCCAACTTCTTAGCTTCCAGTCTTCGTCAATGAAATGAACTCTTAAGCAAATGAAATCAGAAAAAGATCCCCCAAAATCTGAGGTAGACCAGTAGCCAAAGTCATTGAATTTGTTATATTTTAGCCTCTCAACTGAGAGGCTAACTCGTCCATTCAAGCTTCTCAAAATTTCTTTAACTT
This sequence comes from Solanum tuberosum, assembly GCF_000226075.1. Classification (NCBI taxonomy): domain Eukaryota; kingdom Viridiplantae; phylum Streptophyta; class Magnoliopsida; order Solanales; family Solanaceae; genus Solanum; species Solanum tuberosum. Next base: position 512,086 of record NW_006239173.1, read on the forward strand.
TTGCTTTCTCTTCATCATACAATTTCAAGCAATACCGTGAGAGAATGGCAGATGAAGGACGAAATTTAGGATTAAGATAACTTATTAATTGTTTGAAGTACCTATCTTCTACTGACTTTGGAGGTGTACCGGATTGACAGAAAAACTTTGCCAAACCACGATAAGCTGTTTCTTCAAAGATAACCTGCTCCTCCCCAATATTAGTACTGCTCTCATCCCTAAGATTTGCATTTCTTGGTCCACATTCATGACTTTTCCCCTTCCTTGATACATCTGGAAAGCAAAATAAAGAACCACTTTACAGGCTATTTGGTTGGAGAGATAATGAAAAATAATGCAAGCATAACGTTCCATATAAAATAATAGTATTTGGGTGGCAGATTAGGAAAATAATCTGAATAACTTATGCAGTTTTTTTGGTTGACTGTATAAGAAAAAAAACAATCGCCGCATAACTAATCTAATGGCTGACGATATTAATAATAATCGCATTAAGTTATGCAAATTGTTATATTAATTTATACAAGATAGAATGTGAAAAATAAACTTGTTAGCAATACAAAGATAAAAGTATTTAAAGACAAAAGTGTACTTAAAGTAAGTAATCCCAACATTATATTCCATGTATTACTATTCACCACATAATAACTCCTAGACTATTCACTGAATAATAATCACTTCTAGTTTTATTCACAGCAAAAAAAATCTTGGATTATTTATTCACATAACTACTATGCGCACCAAATGACATGTTAATGCGTAGCAACACTTACATTGTGAGAGAGGGAGATATGACAGTGGAATACAAGTAAATCAAGCAAACGAGAAGAAGAATACCAGATCCAGGAAAGAAGTCATGGAGTGTTTTCCGCTTTCCGTTAGTCATTTCAAGTTCATAAACTGCACTTGAGATTAATCAAATTAGAAGGTTGAAGCATATAAGATATCACATTTCATATGTGGGTACAGTAGTGGCATGATATGAGTACCGAACTCCAATATGGATTTGACATGGGCATGGTCAATTTTTAAGACTATTTTGGAAAAACTATATGAAGTACCACTACTTGTGTTCATCCATTTTTAGGTGAGTACGCCTAAGAAGATGAAGAGTCAATCCCTCGATAAAACACTACTTTTGTATGATTTATTAAGTTTAAAAGATTGTACCACAAATCAGTCTGAATATGAAGTAATTAAATTCCATTGACTATAACATACACATTCTTAAGTTAAAAATGTCCAAAGGTGGAGATGGAAGTATGGGATCCACAACAAAGGTCACTTGAAAGTGGTGGCTAATGATCCTGTATCAATTCCTTCTACTGTTTATCTATCCATAAAAAATCATGTAACACATTTTATCTTTTCAAGAGTCAAGTTGAGTAATTATCATTTAAAACACCAGTAATCACTTATTAATTTAAAACAGAAATTCATTTATTCTGAAGTTACACTTAAATTGTATAAGCTTATTTCAATAATATCAATTAGCTACGCCTTATCAACCCCATGTATCCTTCAATTTGGAGTCTCACATCAGTGGGACAAGGGCTTTTTGGTCTCCTTATTTGGTCTTGGGCAATCCTCCCCTCATAAGCTAGATTTTGGGGTTGAGTTAAGCCCATAATCCATTCTTTACCATGATATCATTTCCGAATTCATCATTTCCGAATGTTGGCTCCCCGGGGTTGTTGGAGTCCTACATTTGTGAGACAAGGTTTAAATGATCTTGGGCAATAGCTAGCTTTTGGAGTTGAGTTAAACCTAACATCTATTTCTCTATCAACCTATCACAACTCTTCTTTATACATCTTGATACCAACTAGTTATTTGCTAATATTATTATTTTATAATAGTAGTATACATGCAAGCTTGCACGCAACTCAACTAATTCCACAAGATACATGTCACCTCCCACCAGTAACAAGATAACTCTGTCTACCAAGGCTAGAACAGACGAGAAGAAATCACCAAGTGTTTTGTCTATGCTGGAAATTGAACCTGATAGACCTCATGGTGCTTAACCCACCTCTCTCCGGTGCAGTTATTTGCTAATCTCGGTTAAAATTTTCAATAGAAACACACAAATTATACTAATCAGATGTGGGTTTAGCTCAACAAAAAAAACAAGTAGAAACACAAATCACCGAAGAAGTCACTTCTACTTCTTTTTTTTTGTTTTTTTTTTTGTTTTTACGATTGAACAAGCTTGAGAGTTCAAATGCTAATCAAAATCCAAATGATGACTTAGAGTAACGTAAATTTATCAACTATGTTCTCACTCCCCAATGGAAAAATACTACTCCAACCCAAATTTACCCCTTTTTAAGTGTAGAACCCTAGGAGTTAGGAGAACAGCAGCAATAAGTTCATATAAACAAACGAGATGGAGATTTATTACAAAGAACAGAGATGACTTACCTGCTTTTATGGAGAAAGAGAGCTTTGTCAATGCAGAGTTATGGTGTCTCCACTCATATTCATGCGTCCATTTTCGCCCGGGAAAATTTGAAGAGCCGCCGCCACCCAATTATAAAAGAAAAATAGCTGACACACCAAACATATGTTTCTTTTTTCTTTTTTTTTTTCTTTTTTCGGTCGGATTGCGAGAGTAGTGCCTAAGATTTGATCTTGGAACCTTGGTTGAGTTTTGAACCCCTCAACCACTTAATCAACCTCTAATCTTATATTTACGAGGTTCAAAATCAATATATAGACATAAAAAGTTTTTAAAATACCTTAAATATACAATATATTTTTTTGTTGAGGGGGTTCGGGTGAACCCCTTGGCAACCTCTAGGTCCGCCCCTAATTCGGAGCGCACGTTAAAGCTCACATTTAATTTGAATAGTTCACTGCATGATCTATCGAGGTGTGTAAACCCTAGAACTCTAGTTAAGACTGAAACAATTTATCATTGTACCACAACTTATGTTGGTTAAACATATACATGTCTTCTATTTACTCATAATAGTAAGAAATTACAAAAATTATATAGCTAGAGTTTGGATTTGGAAGAAAATCAGAAATATATAGTTAACTAATTTACATGGTAAAAGAATAGTTTAAAGCTTACCTTACAAATCTTTAGTCAAAACACAATTCGGTATAGAACTTAATATATTTAATATTTAATATACAATAACATACATAATTTTTATATTTTATTTTTTTACAAAAACGTTTTCAAACTTGATATACAGTATTATACACTAAATATACAATATTATACAAAACTCAAAGAGACGTAACATATGATATTATACATTATTATACACGCACACAAAAATACTGTCTTCTTCCTTAAATTCATGCATGTGATTCATCCAAAAACACATCTAAAACTACACCAAATCACCCAAAATTTATATTTCGACTTCTTAATACGTAATCGATCTTTTACAAAAATAACAATTTGAAACGAAAGTTATTTGCGAAAATCCACATTTCAGGTTTTGAAGCTTCGATTCAATAAATGATTGTCGATGGCTCCAACGAAATGTCAATAATGTATAGAGAAAATTTTGTTGGGAGTACCACCCCCGAAATGGACCCTACAATGCATGATCAAATTTAGTCGTGGCTCCAATGCAGACACTAAATGCTAAGTGGAATTATTTTTTAAAAAAAAAAGAGAACTTCAATAACAGTGATAAACCAATGAATAAATATGTAAACTTCTTCGTCATTATCTATTACTCGACTATATATATATATGGGATCATTCATTTCACTCAAACACAAGTAAAGTAAATAAATTAGTTTATTAATGTCGCTGACACAGCTGCAATATAGTCACCTTTCATTATAGAAATCGCCAACGACTTTGCTATTACCGAATTTCTATAATAATAATAATAAATCATATTTGAGAAATTTAAAGATGGACAGAGAATGAAATTCGCGAAAATATATATATTAGAGAGAGAGAGAGAATGTGTGTTTTGGGTGTGTAGAGAAAAGACAGGAAATAGAGATATTAATAAGTTAGTGACTAAATTTGATAAAGTTATTAAAAAAATTGGCCCATTTTGGCAATGTACTTGGGTTTATTGTTATATTGTAATAGTATTTCTTCTTATTGCACAACATTTCCACCTAGGACCTTCCTCCCAAAAAAATAAAAGTATAATGACTTAAAATTATAATTGACCTAAGTACATTGTTAAGATGGCTAATTTCTTTAAGACTTTATCAAATTTAATTATTAACCTATTAATATCTTTATTTCCTATCTTTTCTCCACATATGCACCTATCTTTTTCAAGTGATCGTTTGTTGATTTACTTTATCACCATTTTTTTGGTAGATAATCAAAGGGATATTTAGGTATTTACTAATTTGCTATGTTGAATTGTCATCTATGTTTTTTTACTTTTTAGGAAATATACCATAAAGTTTAAAAGAGAAAATTTAACATAATAAACATAATAAGGTTCTATAGCTATAGTTTATATAATTGCGCTATATAGCTATAGTTTCATTTGCTATGGAGGTTGCGTTTGTATATTTCGCTTGCAAATATACAAATAGGGTATATACACTCTGTATTTATACATTTAGGAATTTTTTCAGAACTCTGTTTATATATTTCGCTTGCGAATATACAAACAGGGTAATTTATTGTGAATTTTTCATAAATCATATACAAATAGCTAGGGCAATCATATACAAATTCTGGATTTATACAATTAGGAACCGAATTATACAAAATTCTGATTTATACAATCAGACGAATTACACAATTTTAGGCAAATTATACAAATTAAACAGATAGCAAGATTTGGAGAAACTATAGCTACAAAGCACACTTTTCCAAAATAGTAGCTATATCATTTAATATCATTTAAATTAAATGTTTGTTATTCTGCACACTTTTTTCCCTTTTTAATAGATATTCAAGTTCACTGCAATATAATCTAAATTGATCTAACAGTACTACTCTTGACTTATATCCTTCAGGATACAATAATCCAATAACGACATATAACTTAAACAATTCCGAATTAGTTGATGTATCTAAAGCTTCACCATAATAATACATTCCTTCAACATAAACTTGCTCTTTTTTCTATAGTGAATAAGCTAGAGGCTTGAAATATCTTTGTCTCAGTTCTCTCTTCACTACACTAACCTCAAAATATAGTATTTCTCAGCTTTCTTTTACAAATAATATCAAAATGTAAATAGTCATCTGAAAATTAGTGGAAGATAATGAGAATAGCATGTCATTATAGTTGTAAAAATTATAAAAAAAAATAATACCATTCTTCACTTTATGCCTATTAATTATCATGCACTTAATATTTTTATTTCTAATATTAAAATGCACAATAACACTAACATGAGACTCTTAAAATAAACTTTTTTAAAAAAATCAGTTATCACTACTTATTTTTTACTCCCTTCCATTTGTTTGACTTATGACTAATGAGATTTGACATTTTTTATTTTTCTCCACTAAAGTAGTACTACTTTGTGTTAATATAACCGCACCATTATAATAAGTTGTGATGTTATTTACACTTTATTAATTTCTTTGTGCTTGTATAAGTCAAATAAATTTATTTTATTCATATGCACTAAGATGACCCTAGAAAAGTATATATATGATGGGATAAAATATCTTATTTTGAAGATGGGATAAAAGAATTTCAAGTTGAATGAGATACTCCCTTCGTCCCCCTTTAGTTGTTATAATTTTTTTTTTAGAGTCAAACAATAAGAATTTTGACTAATATTTTACGATATATTTTTTCATCATATTGATATATATAAAAAAGCAATAGATAGTACTTTTCAAATAGTTTTTGAATATCTAAATTTTAGTTTTAAAATATTGAATTAATATAATCTAATATATTTAAAAATTAGTTAAATTGACTTTCGAAAAGCGTAATATGACAACTAAAAGGAGACAGAGGGAGTAAGATGGAATATATCATGAAATAAATTCATACCATCAACCAATCACAATATATATTTTATCCCAAATTTAATTATGAAATATTTCACCTCATCCACGTATCAATCTATTCATAAGTGTATAACTCAGCACATTTAAATACAAAACAATAGGGAAAAAACATAAGTTTATTTGAGCACTTAAAACACCAAAAACAAAATCAAATAGATCAAATAATTTGTTTTCTTTAGTTCAAAATTAAATGCTATGTTATAATAGCATTATAGCAGCCCATTTAGACTGATTAAAGTCAACAAGGGCACCTCTAACTGGCTGTTGTGGGTTTGGCAGTGGCACATAACAATATTTGACATGTGAATTAAATAATATAAAACATTATCAAAACTATAGTTTATTTACATTATTTTCAAATTCCAACACCTTAGTATAATTATATTAAATGAGTATTTTAGCAGACATCTCCCTAGAGTGGCTGGCACATCACTTACATATTCGATGTTTTCTGTGTGAAATTTATATATTATAAAATATATTTTTTGATTTTAAGAGGATTTTTTTTTCAGATTTTAAATCTTTAATTAATAAGGGAAAAATCCCAATCATCCCACTAAAATTCATATCGATGTGAGTCTACTTAAGTTTATTTTTCTTTCGATATTCGATATTCACATTATGATTTGATTAATTCTGAATTTACATTGAAAAGTTCTATATTAAGGATAAAATACTTTCTAACAAAAACAATTTCATATTCAGAGACAGTATCTATAGAACTTTTCAATGTAAAATCAAATTTACTTACCATAATGATCAACTAATATGAAACGAAAAGAAATTCCCAAAAGAAAAATCCCCTTCTTTGTCTTTGTGAAAGTATTTTGTTTTGGGTATAATTTTTTTATTTTTTTGAGTCAATCATGGCAGAGTACCTTTCAAAGTTCACGTGCAACTGTAACATTAACTCTGTACTATGCACTTAAATTACAAACAGAACTTGGAAAATATTTCTCTCAGATTCCCTCAAAAATAAAATTTAGGAAAAATGTAAAATGAAAAAAAAAACAAAACCTTCTATTTCGTTATAAAAAAATTAAACAACAATTTGTTTGGTAGAGAGAAAAATATTATTGCAAAATATTTTTTGTTTTTTTCTGGGAAACAAAATAATTTTTTAAAAATAAATAAATATATAATGTGGGAAGAAATAAATTTTATAACTGACAACTAACCTTTAATATTTATTTCACATGTGTCCGCCTCTGCAGCCTCCTATCACTAAAAACACCCCACCTACCAATTCTCAATCACTTTCCTGTCTCTGTCATTATTTGTTAACTAAAATAACCTATATAAATTAAGTTTTTCTAATAAATAATATATATGGGTATTTTTTAAAATTTTGATAATAATTTTATTTTAAAAATATTTTAATAAATAACATGACTGAACTATAATTAACTACATGCAAAAAATAGTTTTACAAAATTAGAACTATACGAAAATGATATAGATGAGCTAAACTTATAAGGGAAGCATAACTAAATCTTTTCTCAAAATTTAATGACATATTTGAGTTTTTTTCTCAAATAAAAATAATTTTAAAACTAATTAGTAATATAAAAACTACATATTTTTAAACCAAAAATGAAATGGATGATGTGAGTCAATAAAGCCGGTCTAGGAACAGAATAGACCGGCCGGTCACCGGGTTATCTATAAATAGTCCTCTTCTTCCCTGTAAAATGCACATTCAGCTTTCACTCAGTTTCTTTGTGCTCTGCTCCATCGAAATCTCCTTCAACTTCTGAGGTATTTCAATTGATAATCACTCTACCAAACAGCATTTCTCTGTTTCCATCTCATTTTTTTTGTGTGTTGGATTTTACTTTCTAAATTCCATGCAAGTTCATGCTAGAAATTTGATTTTTTTTCTAGTTTAGATCTGCGAGCGAATCAGGTGAGGCGTATATTGGTTTATGGATTTACAGTATTTAGTGAATCATTTGAGCATTTTCTAGATCACATATTGTCACTGTTTCTGTTTCAATATTCATTTCCAAGTCATTTGTTTGATGAGCGCTATTTCTCAAGTTTCATTTACGCCTGTTCGGTGCGAAGGAAATTGTTTTACATGAAAAATATTTTCCACGAAAAATGTTTTTCAGGAAAATAGTTGGGTTTCTTAGTAGTTTTTTGTGTAAAAAAATATTTTTCTTAAAAATTATTTGCGTCTAACTTAGACGAACACTGTGTGAGGTGGGTTAGGGGTAGAGGCGTGGGGTGGTGGGGATGAAGATGAGTTGTGTTGAGGGAGGGGAGGACCCAATCTAGGTGGAATGTTAATCGTGGAACTTTCAAGAAATTTCACATTTTTTGGCTTATAGTGTTTATCTAGTTTTCTTTCTCATTGAAATGACTTGATGGTGCTGATTAATCTATGAAAATATCTTTGGGAAAGATAGTATAGTAGATGTGTTGTAGTTGAGGGCTTGAGGCTAAGTTTTTCATTGCTCATGCTTTTTGCTTTGCTATGATTTGATATATACTATGAAATTTAGGTCATATTTGGGTCATACAATTTTTTTCTATTGGTGGTATTGTGATTTCTTTTGTTGATAGAAAGAGACCCCTGATTAGTTTTGAATGAAACAGACATCCATTTTCATACATATTCACAATGGCTCCAGCAGCAGCAGATACCATCAAGCCTAGAGGTAACAACTTATGCTCTCTTAGCACCTAGCCTAGAATCTTTATTTGATGTAAAGATAGCCAGTTGATTTGTTGATGCTTCCTGTATGAGCCAGCACTATTATCTATGCAAATTTGATTTTCATGGTGACCATTTATTAGTAGCAGGGGTGTTCTTTGGTCCCATGGCAATTCTCATGGAAAGAACAACCTTTTTATGCTTAAGCAAGAACTTAGTGTTTTGTCCATTTTTGTGTTTGATTTTTTCATTAAAATTTTCAATTATAAAAAAGAATCATTAAAAAGTAGTTTTCTGTAGATAGACATTAGGAAATAAGCAGTTGCTTTCTATTTGGAGGATATTGTCTTTTTTAGATAAAGAGGAAAAATAATCTCTTTTATTTTTCTTGTATTTTCAACATTCCTAACAAACTGAAAGTGTGAGCATTTCTATAAGTCGGTCTTACCATGAGACACTGTTGAATCTGACTTTGGTTTTCGCTCATATATGTGGATTTCATTTGGAAAGTCTTGATTTTGTATGGTCAGTTGGATATTTGTTCACGAAATGCAAAAGTTTCATTGCAAGGTTAACTTGTAGTTTCAGTTAGTTAAAACATAATCTCTAGTTGAAACCTTTAGAGTGGAATGCTCTTCTTACTGTTACTTTATGTAAAAGGGAGAGTCCAAAACTGGTAGCACATTTTTCTACTTTTCATAACCATAAATTTTCTGCTGTTATTCCCACTACAAAAGACTCAGACAGCCTACTGAGGCTCAGACGATTGATTGATATTGTCTACATTGTCAAAAACAGTATTTCATTGAGTTCAGCGTCTCTTATCCTTTCTTTTGATGTTCTTTTATCAGATAAATTGGTGCAGTATAGTTGTATGTTGTTTTTTCTAGATTTTGGTTTGCTAAGTCGTGAAAAAGGTTTTCCAAACTGTGCTTTCTGATAATTGCTCATTATTTGTGCTTTAATGTGAACAGATGTTTTCATTGTTGGTGTTTGATAATTGCTCATTATTTGTGCTTTAATGTAAACAGATGTTTGCATTGTTGGTGTTGCCCGTACTCCAATGGGGAGCTTCCTTGGTTCTCTTTCCTCGTTGCCAGCTACAAAACTTGGATCAATAGCCATTGAGGGTAGGACTCTAGCTATTGCTGCATAGTTATTTCATCATAGAAAACCCAATTGACTGGCATTAATAATTTCATTGAGTTTCAATTAATCTGTCTGTTGGTTGAACTTTAGGTGCTCTTAAGAAAGCAAATGTTGATCCATCACTAGTAGAAGAAGTCTTCTTTGGAAATGTCCTCAGTGCAAACCTGGGACAGGCTCCTGCTAGGCAAGCTGCATTGGGTGCAGGACTACCCAATACGGTGGTTTGCACGACTGTGAACAAAGTTTGTGCATCTGGCTTGAAAGGTATGCACCTTCCTGTTGTATTTATTTTCTGGAGACATCTGTCCCCTTTAATAACTGTTGTGAGAGTGAAAGAGGTATTTGTTTTTTGACAATATATAATTTTATGTGGCTTTGCAGCTACTATGCTTGCAGCTCAAAGTATCCAGTTGGGCATCAATGAGGTGGTTGTGGCTGGTGGAATGGAAAGCATGTCCAATGTTCCCAAATATATTGCAGAAGCAAGGTTTGCGTTCTTCAAAAGTTGAACCACTGTGATAATACAATTTCTTTTAAGAAGCCCCTCAGTCTCCCTTAGCAAAGAAGGATAGTGATACAAAATGATATGTTTTCGAGTCACACACTTTAGGAAGAGTGGTGCTGTTTTCTTGCGACTTTCCCAAGGCACATTTTATAATATGTCTACAACTTCGAACCTTTCTTTTTTTGCTTCAACAGTGTACATGTGCTGTTCCGAAATCTTAAGTTCTTAACATTCTTAATCAACAATTACAAAGCCAGCTCATATTCCTGTTAACCAGCTGTCATCACTTCTTATTATTCATGCTTCCACCTAAACCCGTTTATGATCTGTTCCTCATCAGCCATACATTTTTAGATCTCACTCCATTGAGTTTTATGATCTGTTCCCCGTCAGACATAATTTTTTAGATCTCTCCCCACTGAGTTTTATATGGTTAATGTATTGTTCGGAGTACGGTAGACTTGTTGCCCTGGTCACTTCTATTTTTTTCCACTACAAAAGTTCTGATTAGTTAATATTGTTCTTCAATTCTGTTTTATCACTACCCTTCATTGATCAATGCCATAATCACAGGAAGGGATCTCGTCTTGGACATGATAGTCTAGTTGATGGAATGCTTAAAGATGGTTTGACTGATGTTTATAAGGATTGTGGTATGGGAGTTTGTGCAGAAACATGTGCTGCAAATCATAAAATTACAAGAGAGGAGCAGGTTTGTCTTTATATACATATTTGTTTTTCTTTAATTTGCATCGTGCTGCAAGTTTGGCTCTGACTTTAATTCCACATACCAAAGCTTTTTCTACTCTTGGTTTATCTAATTTATACTTACATACCAGTTCCTCCTTATCTTTGTTTTTGGTTCTTTTGATGTTTTAGTAAATGAAACCACCATTTGTTGAAGCTTCTATGAGAAACAATAACGATTGGGATACATGTGGTCCACTCTTTCCTAAGGCTGTGTCATTATTTCTATGCAAAGTTGAACCATTTTGATTTTCTATTCCCTGTTCCACTTGTTTGCCACACGCACATCTGGAAACCAAAGTGAATCATCATTCTGTTTTCTCTTAGTTTTCAGCTATCCGCTATGTAGATTTGCTGAAGTCTTCTATTTTCTGAAGCCTGAAGGAGTCAAGCACTTATGTCTCTCTTATATATGCAGGATGATTATGCAGTTCAAAGTTTTGAACGTGGAATTGCTGCTCAGGAAGCTGGTGCTTTCGCATGGGAGATTGTACCGGTAAAAGTTATTAGCACTTGGTCTCTAGATATTTTTTCATACTCAAATAAAGCAAGTTCTTTGCAGTTCGTTTATTTTATGGTTCTAATGAATTCTGACAATGTTCAGGTTGAGGTGCCTGGAGGAAGAGGAAAGCCATCCATTATTGTTGATAAGGATGACGGTCTAGGAAAGGTGAGTACATTAATATGACATTTTATTAGTCAAAGCAAAATTATTACCATACATGTATGGTCTCCTCTACTTCTTCTCTTGAAGCGCTCTTGGAGACTTAATTTTGCCACTCTCATACCTACTTCCCATATGGGAAGTAAAGTAGAATAGCTAGAAAATGAAGCTAAATGCAACTTCTAATCACTGTAGTTTCTTATTGAAGGGGATGAAGAGAATATTCTGACTAGTTATTTTGACCTTCATATTTGTGCCTTCCAAGTACTAAAAGGATTAGATATATGAATTTACTTCTTTGATACTTAAAAGATGTTATGATATAGGCACGTGCATTTATACTGCCTACAGTCTCCTGCCTTCATCACTCATAATTTCTGTGTTCTTCCTGCCAGTTTGATGGTGCAAAATTGAGAAAACTCCGACCAAGTTTTAAGGATAAAGATGGTACTGTTACTGCTGGTAACGCTTCTAGCATAAGGTTCGTGGACTTAATTTTCTACCATGTTCTGTATTTCTTGTTTTCACATGTTTAACAAGAACTTTTTGTTAACCTAACCAATAAATGCATTTCCTACTTCTACAATCTTGGTCAACTACTCTGAAATTTACTTGCACTAACTTTCTCTCTCTGGAAGTACTGCATCCCAAACAATAGCTGAAAAAGATTTGTTGAATACAGTTACAATTATATCTTAACATTTCTGGTTCATTTGTAAAAAGTATTTTTTTACACTTTGCGTCTATAGTGGGATCTAAGTTAGTTAGGTCATCGACTATGCTGTTTAAGAACATCTTTCACCTGAAATGTGAATAGTTCAGTGAAACATGATAAGAACTGGCTGTTGAAGTTGCTCCTTATTGTTCCCTATTGAAAATTTGAAACAGGAAATCAGAATATGATAACTTCAAGAGATTCTTCGTTTTTCTTTTCCAATAAAATTTATTGACAAGAGAAATCTTTCATTTTCAGTGATGGTGCTGCTGCATTGGTCTTAGTAAGTGGAGAGAAGGCTATAAAACTAGGATTAAATGTTATTGGAAAGATCTCAGGCTACGCGGATGCTGCTCAGGTACTTTATATCTATGAATTTGAGAATAGAGTTTAGGCACTCCTTATGTAAGATTTTGGAGTACTAATGGTTATTACCTTTTTACTTTCCTTATCTGGTGGTTAAACTTACGCTCTTGATGTTCTCATCTAAATTTAATCTTGCAGGAACCTGAATTATTCACAACTGCACCTGCTCTAGCAATTCCCAAAGCTATCAAAAGTGCTAGCTTAGAGGCTTCTCAAATTGATTACTATGAAATAAATGAAGCCTTTGCTGTATGCGCTCTTACCTACTTCTTTTGAACTAGCCTGTTTCATATGTGTGAGCACCCTCCTTAACAGACCTTGCTTGCAGGTGGTATCTCTTGCAAATCAAAAGCTGCTTGGTCTTAATCCAGTGAGTGCTCTATCTATCCTATATGCTTATTAATCTTGAGCTACAAAATTTGTTAATCTCTTTAACTTTGACACTCTCAGTCGGGATATATTAACTAAAGAAAACTATTTTGGCTTATATGCTTTGATATGAAAATGGAACAAGGACAAGATCACATTAAGTCGTAACTTACTTGGTCTGCGGTACTTTTATAGTGTGGAACAAGCACAGAATGATCCTGACAATGAACTGATGAAGTAACCTTTTGCTTGTTCACTCAGGAAAAAGTTAATGTACACGGTGGGGCTGTATCTTTGGGGCATCCTCTTGGATGCAGTGGAGCTCGTATATTGGTTACACTTCTCGGGGTACGTGCAACATTTGGGGTTTTAAATTCAACGATTGTAACTTCTAATGTCCTAATATGATCTTGTCTTGTGTTCATGAATATTGAGAATCTATTGTCCTTTGATGTTTGTTTCATATCTATTTTCCCAATGCAATGTTTGCAGGTGTTGAGACAGAAAAATGGCAAATATGGAGCTGCTGGTGTTTGCAATGGAGGAGGAGGTGCCTCAGCCCTTGTCCTAGAGCTTGTGTAATCCTTTTTTGTTTTTGGTAAGTCTGAAGATTGGAAACTCATTTGAGAATTTAGTCTACCAATGTGATATTGCATGTATGCAGTCCTTGCATTTACTCGTATGGAATTCAGAGGTGCTCTTGATAGATCATTTCACTGGACAACAAAGGTAAATCACAATTGGAAATAGTATGCAAGGGTTGTTCAATGAGATGACCACAAAAGATGATAATTCCATTAAAATCTCGTTTTGGACTGTATCCTTCATCCTAGTGTTGTATAAGCTCATATGATTCATCAACTGGTATTTCCCCACACCAGTAGTGGACCTGTTCATGTGTTAACATAACAGTGTACATTTCTTTACTTGACGTATTAGATGGACCAAAGTTGAAGTTCTTTCAGCTGCATTCAGATCATTTCTGGTTACCTTAGTTTATATATTTGCTTTTGTTTTGCAGGTTAGTGTTTCAGACTATTTATGATAGACGGTGCTTGCAACAGATTAGATCTGGCGCCCGTCTTCAACCAGAGCTGACTCTGCAACTTCGTTTTCTTTGTCTTCTTTCCTTTGTAATGTTAATTTAAGAAGTTGTATTCTTCAAAAATAAATGAAAGCTGGTCAGGTTCTTCACGAAGTAAATGACAGATCTACCTCCCCTCCCCGATTTCAACATTTTTCGTTGGAATTTCTTCGAGCACTTCACTATTTTCATGTGTCCAGAAGGCATAGGAGATTGAGTTAGTAACTTTGAGATACTTCCCAGTGCACATTAGAAAGGTAGAAAGGTAGCGGTTGTAGGTTTTCCTGGATGTTCCGAATAAATAAATAAAAACACTTCAGAGATCACTTATTCTGTCAACCACTATTTCGCTGCAAACATTGGTTAAGTGAAGTTGGTTAAGCTAATATAGCCTTGTGTACTAAATCCACTTCAAATGGACAAACCCAATCTAGTCCTCATTTGTTTCCTAAACCATTCTAGACTTCTCCTTGGTCATAGACTCATAGGAAATGAAAAGGATTTTAGAAAATATGTCACGTGGAAAGTTTAGAATTTAAAAGTTTTTAAAAACGCAAAGAGATTTTTTTTCTTGAAACAGGCTAAAAAGAAAAGTAAGACAAATAAATTAAAGTGGATATGATAGTTAGCTAAGATTTTGAATTTGAATATGTTGTGCACTTCTACTCATATAATTGAGCAAAGTTTATCAATTATCAAACCAATGTAAGGGTCATTATTTACTTGTTAACTTTGGGACGTACTAATACATACGTGTTCATAATTAACCACTGTGTGGTCAGAAAGTTGAATCTAACATCTTGCAAACTGAGTATTTTTTACTTTCGACTTGACACATTTTTTTAAGAAACAATAAATAAAATGACAATTTTATTACTATATCAATCTTTGAATACAATTTAATGTTTTGAAAAATGACTATAGTTGATAATAAGTGTAAATTAGAAACTAAGTGATAAATTATCTCTTAATTCTTCAAACTGAATAAGTAAAACATTGGCATGTATTTCTAGTATAGTGAGCAAGTAAAAGTGGACGGAGCAACAAATATATTTGCTTTTTTCAAGACATTTGTTAATGATTTACGAGGAGTCGGAATTTTCATTAAAGAGACTCAAATATGAACAAACATCTACTAACTACTATATATACATAAAAGATAATTTTAACCATATACAAATAATATAATTTTTCATCAATTAAAAAAAAATTCGAATGAACCCACTCAAATCTACCTAGCTCCGCCCCTCCAACAAGGCCTTAAAGAACTTATTTCAATGTTCAAATAAACAATATTGTAACGACCCTTTGTACACTATTTTGGAATTATCGATGAAAATAGCGGCTAGTGTATAGAAGCATAGGAATAAAAACCATAATTTTAGCCAGCTAAGTATGAGATGTCCATAGAAAAACACAAGCATCATCATATATATAGTGTATGACACAGAATTACAGATTTAAATAACAAATTTCTATGTCATTGTTTTTTGAAGTAATAAATCAAAGTGTTAAATTACTCCAAGAAAGTGGTAACAAAAAACAAGAGGATCCAGTTGTAAAGAGATCAATTAATTCCATAAAACTATTATGGCCTATGATCAACTTGTACTATATATATTTTGAGCCACACTATAATCACTAGCTTGGCCTCAACTATTGTTTTCCAGCTATGCAATCTTTCTGGGGGTTTCCAACACAAATTTTTAGTTTTGTACCATCGACTGAGTTTTAAAGTAACGGTAAAATTATTTTGTATATTCATGAGTGATGAATTCAAACTACAAAATTAACTAGTGATGTACTATGTGTTAAGAGTAACTACCTATATTATACTCTTTTGAAGTGGAATCCTTTCATGAACTCTGTATAAACACATATATTTCATATATTGGACTATCCTGCTTTTTTTCTGGAAATTTTAGAGAAATCCACAGTCACTAATCTTCAGACGCGCACAAAGTAAATTTGCTTCTATGCAATAGTTCATAAATCAGACGAATTACCTTTTTTTAAACCATGCTAATATATAATATCCTTCGCATGTCTCTAATTATTGTTAAAGAATGACAAAAGTCTCACATCGGTGGTTAATGAGATGTGTGGACTCCTTATAAGGGTTGGACAATCCTCCTCCCTTTGAGCTAACTTTTGGGATGTGAGTTAGGCCTAAGACCTAATTTAATATGGTATCAGAGTAGGGCCCGTCTCACCCGATGTTGAGGCCCCCAAAATCAAAATTGTCCACGCATCATATGCTAAGCATTGGGGGTGAGGTGGGGTGTTAAAGAATGACAAAAGTCTCACATCGGTGGTTAATGAGATGTGTGGACTCCTTATAAGGGTTGGACAATCCTCCTCCCTTTGAGCTAACTTTTGGGATGTGAGTTAGGCCTAAGACCTAATTTAACAATTACCTTATATGCGCAAGGAAGTTGATCGCAATCACACAATGTCTTTTTTTTTCTTTCTAATAATCATTTGATATTTGAAATTATTTATTGAGTCAACTAATCCAAATTCTATCGCATACAAGTAACATGTGATTTCTATTAACTTTTTTTTTTTTTTTTTTTTAAATTTATGTGACTCGAACTCGTTACCTAAAATCTTACGTGTTGTTACTTAGTTGGAGAAGACTCTAGCTATACTTTTTGCCACAATACCATTCATATTATTGGTTTTCATTATCTCATAATTTAATTTTGAAATGCATGTAATTAAGTGGAAAGAACTTAAATAAGTACGAGATTGTTGCAAAATAGTACTTTTTAAACAAGTATTACACATATATATAGTCTTAACACATATTATTTATGAATTATGTCAATTTAAGATAAGTGAAGTTTGCTTTATTGTTGGAGCACCTCCACTACTAATAGATTAATTAAGGTTTGAGTCACCAAACCAATAAATAAATACATAAAATATCATGTAATCTAATATGGAAAGAATGAACATACGCAAAACTTATTCTTATTTTTGTGGGTATATAAAAACACTATTCATCTTGTTATGAATGGTCGTTACAATATACTCCAACCGTTTAAAAAAGAATGACCTTTTTTTTTGTTAGTCTATTTAAAAAGAATGACTTCTTTTCTTTTTTGGTAACATTTAAATTTTAGCTTTCCACGTGGCATGTTTAAAGCCACAAGATTGAAGAGCAATTTAGTACATTTGACATAACTTTAATTTAGGACCACAAGATTCAAAAGTCTTTTTTATTTTTTAAAATTTCGTGTCAAATCAAATCAGGTCACTATTTATGAAACGGAGGGAGTAATAAAATTTAATCCACAACAGAATAAACATAAGTACAAGTTGTTAGAATGAGAAACGTTTGTGTCAAATTCTTTGATTTAAATTTGATTATGACAGAAAAAAATAAAATAAAATAGAAAAAAAAAACCTGAATGTGGGCCCACACTGAAAACAATGGGCCCACAGTGAAGCCAGCTGTACCTCTATCTATCTACCTTTCTCGTCTCTTTCCCTTTTCATATTCTTCTTCCTTCTATCATTTCCGTTTCTATTTGCAGAGACAGAAAGAAGAAAAAGGAGAGAATTTCTCTTTCCTTTTTTTATTTATACACCAAAAAAGAAAACCACAATAGAAAAAAATCAAGAATCCCCAAAAGGGTCATAAACTATTTTGTTTTTCGAAAGATTTTTCTCTCTGTTTCTGTCTAAAAGAATTCATGGCGGTAAGATTCTTATTTTGTTTCTCTCCTTTAAATCTTCTTCTTTGGTTGTTTTGTTTCAGAGAAAAATACCCTTTTTTGAAGACTCAATTTTGAGCTTTTTTTTTTTTTGTTCGTCTGCTTTGAGCCCTGCAAAAAGATTATTTTTTTTTGGTGGGGGTGGTGGGATGGGTCAGAAAAGGAAAAAGAAATAGAGTAGTTCTTGATTATTTTGATTTTTGGGTGATTTATGTTTTTTTTGGTATAATTTTCTTAAGGTTTCTATGTATTTTATGTCTGTTATTCATGTTGAGGAAAGAAAGTAGCCATTTCCAAGGTGATTTTTTTTTTGTGTGTGGGGTGTGGGGGTGTGGGGGTGAGGATGGAGGGGTGATAGGGTTATTCCTTGGAACCCCATGTTCTTTATATTTGAAAGATTAAATTTTTGTTTTTCTGAAAGTTAAATTCTTGAAACCAAAAATGGAGTAGAAATTCAAATGGTATTATCTTAGGGATTGGAGGTGTACCTTTTATGCCTTATTTGTTTTGGGGTTTTTAAAGGAGGAGACTA
Organism: Solanum tuberosum; assembly: GCF_000226075.1. Classification (NCBI taxonomy): domain Eukaryota; kingdom Viridiplantae; phylum Streptophyta; class Magnoliopsida; order Solanales; family Solanaceae; genus Solanum; species Solanum tuberosum. The sequence goes on from NW_006239173.1 coordinate 530,578, forward strand.
GTTAATTGTGTTTTAGAATTTTAGTATATAGACAGTTAAAGAAAACCCCTTTTGTTATTGTGTGTGTATTAAATTTTTGTTTTCTTAAAAGTTAATTCTTGAAACTAATAATAGAGTGGAAGCCAAATGGTACTATCTTAGGGATTAGAGGTGTTTTTTTCGTGTGTATATGTGTTTTGGGGGGGTCTTGAAACCTCTTGTCCTTTATATTTGGTTTTCTAAAAGTTAAATGCTTGAAACTGATAATAGACTAGAAACTCAAATGGTATGATCTTAGGGATTAGAGGTGTACATGTTCAGCATTAATGTTATCTTCCTATTTGGTTGTTATAGTTTCCTAGCAATCCTTCTTTGATAATATTCCTTTTGAGTCTAGGGTCTATTGGAAACAACCTCTCTACCCCACAAAGGTAGGGTTCGGTCTCTGTACATCTTATTCTCCACAGACCTCACTTGTGGTATTACATTGAGTTTCTAGTTTTTTTTTTGTTTAGAGTATAAAACAATATGCTACTACATTTTGCATTTATTCACATGCGAATGGTAACTTTCACCTGTTTGCTTCTATGAATTTATTTATATCGTTTTGATATAAGCCTATTCCTGCAGTAATTACTTTAGCAAGCTAAGGTGCCATCTGCTGTCAAAATTGATTTTGGTCCATTCTTAGTTCCCCTCACCTGAATACATTTGTCTATTTTGAATAGCAAACGAAAACCATGAGAAAATTATGCAACATACCCAATTCTTTTGTAATGGTAGACCAAGTTGTACCGAAACTCATGTTCTGGTTCAGATTCCTAGTTCTTTTTTTTAGGGGTGGGGGAAATTGGAAGATTTGTGTTAAACAGATCTTTATGTGCCTTTTGTATCCCCTTTCCAGTGGTCTTTCGTGCACTTGAGCACCTTATGTTCTTGCATCTTTTTACTACTCGACTTACTTTGTAAAACTGAAGCATTTGTTTAGGACAAGCCATATCTTAATTTTTCCCTTTTTAACAGTAAAATACCATTTCGTGATCCTAAATTAATGTGTTTATCCATTTTCCAATGTTTGATATGCATTTGTATCTTTCCTGCACAAGTAATTTGCCTCCTGTTACATTTGAATATCTTAAACAATCAGAATTTAGCCCACTGAGTTTATTTTTATGGGAGGGAGTTTTTTTTGCTATGATGTGATAGTTATTGTTAATCTACAGGAAAAAGGCCAGCCGCTTCCTAAGTTCGGCGAGTGGGATGTCAATGACCCATCGTCAGCTGAGGGATTCACAGTGATCTTTAATAAAGCTCGAAATGAGAAGAAGACAGGTGGCAAGGTAGACTCACCACCAAAGGGTGACTCTGCATACAAAAATAAATCAATGCTTGGAAAACCTCAATCAGTAAGTCGTGGCCCACATAATGGCTGTTAGTTCTGTTACTACTTACTTGTATCATGCAGATTGTCATTTCTGTCTTGGATTTGATAGTTTGAGGAAAAAGGTACATGAAGCTTGTAAATGTACTAATTACATTGGTCTAAAATGTTATTTGAACCGGTGTTCTAACCTCTTCTCCCATAAGTAACTTCTAAAATCAAGAACATCTGTAGTAAAACATCAAATATCATTTCCCAAAACAATAATAGATACTCCATCTGTTGTAATTTATGGGACAATGATCTGCTTTCCTTTTAGTGTGTCCAAATAGGGGTGGAGCCACCTTGTGGTCGGGGTTTGGAATCCCATGCAGCAGAAAATTATACTATTTACACCTGGTTAAAGTAATTTTATATGTATGTATAGTAGATGTCAAACCCCCTTCTACTAGTTCGTGTGTCTACTTCTTCAGATTTCTAACCCCCTTTATGAAAATTCTGGCTCCACCACTGTGTCCAAAAGGAATGACTCCTTTCTATATGTAGAAACTATTCAACTCTAAACCCCTTCTCTTAATGAGATGGTTTATAGCTACACAAGTATCTATTGCTTGTTTAGACCACAAGTTTCAAAAGTCAGTCTTTCTTAAATTTTGTGTCCTGTCAAACACTTCTATGTGGCTGAGGGAGTAACATTTTGTCACAATATTTCATGTACTGTTTACAAGGATATTTCATGTACTTCTGCATCCAAGGGTGTGGCTTGGTGGTCAATGAAGTAGGTTGAGAACCATAAGGTCTCAAGTTCAAATCCCAACCTGAGACAAAAAAATACTAGGTGATTTCTTCCCATATGTCCTAGCCTTGGTGGACAGAGTTACCTGGTACCCGTTGCTGGTGGGAGGTGGTAGATATCCCGCGGAATTAGTCGAGGTGTGGGAAAGCTAGCCCAGATCCTTGTTGGAAGTTACTACTAACCAACTGTAAACTATCTTCTGTCTCGTTGTACAACCTGAATCCTAATGTCATGCATATATCATCTCTAGTTCTCTATCTATGATCAATGCATATGTTCAGTTTTACAAGTAAATAACATATAAGTTGAGGACTTCTCGGTTATCAAAAAAAAAAAAAAGTTGAGGACTTCTTGAGGAATTCCTCGTTAGTGAGTAAACATGATCCTATTCCCATTGTACTTGTGGGTGAACCCAAAGAATCCCACATGATGCCCAAGAACAAAGAAAATATGTTGTTTCGTCGTCTCTTTTTCTGTACTATTATGTCTTTATTTATACATAAATTCCAGATTATGACTTTTCCGGTTGCACTGCCTTTCAGAAAAAATGGTTTTGCTGTATGCAGTCTACTGCTGCTGAATCATGAACTTCTCTTAGCTTCTACATGCTGCACTGGGAAATGATGTTAGTTTGGAACCAGACGCGACAAGTGTACTAGAACACTGGAGCTGTAGTCAAGATGTGACAAGTAATTTTGCTGTTGTATTTCGGAATATTTACTCATAAAATGCTGGCTTTTGCCACCAAAAGATATTTATGATATATATTTGTTTATTTTTTTTTCTTATCTTGACTACATCATTGTTTCTATTATTTTGTATCTTCCCCATTTTCTTGCCAAGGTTAGGGATGGATTTTGTTACTGTTGGTTCTTGATTGACAATACTTGAGCCGAGGATCCTCCGGAGACAACCTCTTTACCTCCATGAGGTAAAGGTATGGTCTGTGTACACCCTACCCTACCCTCCCCAGACCCCACTTATGAGATTTCACCGTGTATACTATTGCTTCTTGATTGACATTTCTTGAAATGGTTGCATAGAATGTTCAAAACTATAAAAACACACTTAAATAGAATAATGACTTGTAAAAAAAACAAAACCACTATTTTCCTTTTTAGGAAGGAATTATGAGTCGAGATAAAAGAAAGATCTCGTTGTTTCTTCAATAACTTTTGATCACTAGTATCAGATGGCCTCTTAATAGGATCCAGCTAATGATTAAGTTTCTGACCATAAAATATGACGTTGGTTATGGTTGATTTGAACTTTTAAATTTCTTGTATGTTTAAGTTGGTAGGCGTTTGAACATCAATTCACATCAGATACACCCGAACTGATTGTATATATTAGTAAGACACTTATCTCTACCTCGCTCATACTCCCCAATCGATGTTCGGATCAAAAAAATTGTCTGGCCAGACATGGACTGACCCCACCCAACCCAATTGAAAGGCTAAGGTTCAAATACTTGGATGAATCCCATGGAATTGAGTGGCCAAGATAACATATGTTAAGTTCAAATATAAATGTCTATTAGGTTATTGTTATTCAACCAATTTTTACAAGTTTTCTATAAGTGAATTTGGGTTACAATATGCCTATCCAAATTTGCTTAAACTTTATATGGATAAATTTGGGTTATGCCCAAACTAGCCTCAATGAACATATGCTAGCTCAACCAACTCACATGGGTTGGACAAATTGTATTTTTATCGACTAAATTTGACAACCATAAATTCAATCTCTAGCATGTGAAGAGCTCAAGTTTTTGGCACGTAAGTCTGATATCCTACGACAACAAGAAAGCATATGCCAAAAAAATGTCCATGGAATCATGCTCAAAAGATTTTAGAGACTTCACTCTTTTCCCCTTTTATGATATTATGCTACTATACCTACAAAAGAAATGATTGGACGTATATCACATAAATTAGAACGTCGAAAAGGCATATATTTGAAGTGTGAAAGAAGGTGCTAAGATTTCGCAACATTGTTCCTTTAGTCTCCTTACACAGAGAATATGCATTGAAATATACTCCAATTAAAGCATACTACCTTTTCCTCTTTGCTATAAAGGAGTTTCATATAATATATTCACCATTTTCCCACATATTTTGGGTATTTAGTAGTCATTTTACAAAAATTAGGCGATTTTTTCAGTTTTTTTAGTGTGTTGTCCATGAATATTTTGATGATATAACTTCTAGATGCTTTTTTTTTTGGCAAAATCTGTACAAAGCCCTCCATAGGGAGTTCTATAACACACGAAAAATAAAAAAATCGCTATTTTCCGTTTTGGGCCTCATTTGAACTGGAAAATACCGATATTTACCCCTCCGAACCAACACACACCATTAAATAGGTTGCCACAAAAAAATTCGATCAAAAAACCGCCAGACACACATATCATGCACCCAAAATTCATGAACTATGGCACATGAATAATGGAAAAATTCCTATTTTCCATTTCGAGCCTCGTTTAAACTTGAAAAAATACCGACGTTTGCTCCTCCTAATTAACACACGCTATTAAATAGGTCGTCATGGACGCCCACAAAAAATCGCTAGGCGCTCATATCCCTCGAAATCCATGGACTATAGCATAAGAAAAATGAAAAAATCGCTATTACCCGTTTCAGGCATCGTTTGAACTTGAAAATACCGAACGTTTGCCCCTTCGAACTAATGCACGCCATTAAATTTGTAGTCACAGACGCCCATATTTTTTTTTTTCTAAAAACACTTTATGAGGACCCCTGCAATGAATTGGGGGAATATTACGTATAGTCACATAATTTTTAAGGCATATTTTCGCATTTACGAGTCAACTTTTAAGAACTAGGTGACTTTCTTGATTTTTTGTGTGTATTAGACTAGAAAAGTCATTTTTTTCTTCTTTTTAAATTAAGATTTAGGTGACTTAGATACTTATGATTATGAAAGAAAAGAGGTGATGTTTGTATGACGAGGAAAGTCATTTATTTTTTTCTTGTTTAAATTATGATTTAGGTGACTTAAATGATAATGACATGTAATCTATCTATCTTGTTGAAATATTCCAGAGAAAAGAGAGATGACATGATACTCTCTAATCTCTATAGCTAGGAAAGTTATTTATCCTCTTTCTTTTAAAATTATGATTACGAAGAGACTTAAATGATAATGACAAATAATTTAGTTATATAATTGTAGAGATAACGGAAAGTGATATGAAACTCTTTATGACTAAGAAAACAATATATGACTTTAAAATACCAAATTAGTTTGATATGATAATAATATACTGATTTACTGTATTGCTAATATTAAATCGAATTTTAAACTACCGAATTAGTTTGATATGATAAGATTATAATAATTTTGGAAATCACAATTTTGTCTTCTTATGTGGATAGCTACTTAGCGGCTTGGTGGTGAAGGCTTCACCTGGTGTGTGGGAGGTCTTGGTTCAAAACTTCAACCCTCTGTGGCTTGAGGATTCCAAAATAATATTGTAAAATATTTAATATATTTTTCATAATTTATTTTGCATATAAAAAAATTGATTTAACTCTCGAAATTCTATCATTACCACATGAAAGGTATGTAAGTAACATAATAAATCACAATAATTAACAACTTAATTTTAAAAAAAATAAAAGCGTATTAAAAAATTAATTGACTTTTTAGATTTTATCTATGCCATATAAATCAAGATAAAAGAAAACATCTATCGGGTCCATCTTAACACGAACTTGGCTGAAACTTAAAGGAACTGACGGAAGGGCATCACCAGGAGTGAAGCCTGCGGCTTAATTTGACTCAACACGGAAAAACTTATTAGGTCCAGATATAATAGGAGCTCTTTCTTGATTTTCTTCCCTGTGAGTTATAGTCTCAATAAGAATGTCATAAAATGTAGTACTCCATAAACTTTGGCTCGTAATTAAGGCCTCATGATATCTCATCAGTACATAATGAGAAATTGACACAAATAGACAACTGTTACATACAATTTTCATACATAATAATGTATATAATACAACAAGTGACCATATCATTTTACTTTTTCAAAGTAAAAGTATGCTATATTTAATAATTACTTATTTTTTTAGATGAGATAATCATATTTTTATTATTTGCTTATATTTTCAACACCATCATGAGACTTTTAAGGATTTTATACAATTATTATGTTGATTTGTTCAACTATATGGAAAATGAAGAAACGTAGGGTAATTTTCCCTTGGCAAGAAAAGATTTATGCATAACATAGTTGTTCTTGCCAAAGGAGAATAACCTGCAATTCTTGCACTCCAATTAATTTTCAATACTTGAAATTTCCTCTCTAGATTCAAAAATAAGTCATTCTTCTCTAGATATCTATCGTAAAATAAGTGGAAAACTTTTATTCGACTTTTTATGTTGATATGTGGAGGTGAAGAAACGCATGGCAAGAAAAAATATTGTGCAAAAAAAACATAGTTTTTCTTGCTTTATAATCTTCAATTGATCTTAAAATTTCCTTGAGATACTTCATATTTGTTCACTACCATTTATATATATAGTGACTTATTCGAATAATTCATTTGGATATGCTGAAGAAAAGAAGGCCATGTATTGTGGCTACTCTTTGTTAAAAGGGCTTCACCTTCTCATGAGAGGCCAAATGGTTTCAATCACTTCATTCAAAAAGTTCTATGCAAATTAATTTTAGTCTAGTTAGCTGAAAATAAGAAACGAAAAAAACTACATATATAATTAAGATACAAGAATATTTTTAATGGTGTGAGATTTTATTTATTTTTTTCAAAAGAAAATCGTGTATCATAGTCCATGGTTCAGTAAGATGATTATGGAAATGACGGCTCAATAATAACGTCAGTAGACCTGGCTTAGTGCCTTTGCCCGTCTATAACCGATTGTCTATCTTTACCGGTAACTTTGAGACGCATACACACGAAAAGCCATAAATACTCAGATGATGTGGGTGTCATATAGTTAATCTCTAGATACACTCATAAGGTAATGGGTCATGTATTAATTGGTTTGTGATGGATGGAGCCGTCAAAATGGGCTTAGCCCATGGGGACGGCCCAACCCAATCTGTTATTGGGGTAGGGTTGGGATATGATTTTTCAAGCCCATTTAAAACTAGGGCTTATAAGCCTAACTCATATAAGTCCTTGGCCCTTGAGGCTTGATCGGGATTGGGTCGGGGTCGGCCCATGGGCCAAAACTATTTATTTAAGGGTAACTTATAGAAATCTTTCTAGTGTATGAGCTAATTACTTAAATGCATGTTATGTTGTAATATTACGAATATTTATCAGATTTTGGACACGTCCAGATACATGTATCTCGAGATACGTGGACTCAAAATTGGGTTAATTTGTTCTAGATACAGTCTATCTCTATGAATTCGTATGTATCTAGGACACAAAAAAAAATCCGTGCCATCGCCTCCCTTCCATCTCACTCGCCACTCTCTTATCTCACTCGCGTATCTGGGATGCATCACACCAGATACATATCTCTAGTATCCTAGATACATGCTAGTCACACTACATTTTTTTTCCTAGCTAGTGTTATTGAAACAACACCATTATTTGCCATTTTTGATTTGAAAGTCTTTTCATCTTCTTGATGTTATAGAATTTTATGTTTGAAAAGAAATTTTAAAAAAAGGACTAGCCCGCCACAGCCCGCGGCCCTTCTAGGATTGGGTTGTGTGTTAGGCATTTTCAGGCCCTTCCAAATGAAGGGCCGGCCTGCGAGGCTTGGGCCGGGTGGGGCTGGTCTGACCCTTTTTGACAACTCTAGTGATGGACAATAAATGTAATCTAATTAGTTTGAGAGGAGATTATTGAATATGCAAACAAAGTCGATAGTTGAAAAGAAATGTAAGTGAGGTATAAGAATAAAGTTAATTGTAAGCTACATGGAATGATGGAATTGAGGGGCGGGGATCGATACATGACATATGATAAGTTCAAATTTTTATAAGATTTTGTACAAGTTAATTACTTAATTTGGGTCACAATAATCAATATGCTACCCAAATTTGCTTAAACGTTATATGAACATATGCTAACTCAACTAACGCGTGTGGGTTGAATGAATTATATTTTTATTGGCTAAATTTGGCAAACCTAAATCCAATCGATCTAGATCTATAACGTTTGCTTAAACGTTAATATAATCTAGCCTCAATGAACATATGCTAACTCAACTAACGCGTGTGGGTTGAATGAATTATATTTTTATTGGCTAAATTTGGCAAACCTAAATCCAATCGATCTAGATCTAGCATATGGAGAGCTCGAGTTCTTGACATGTAAGTAGGATATCCTACGACAACAAGAAAGCATATGCCAAAATTACATGCCTATGGAATCATGTTCAAAAGCTTTTAGAGAACTCTTTTTCCCTTTTGTGATATTATGATGCTATACGTACAAAAGAAATGTATGTATGTCACATAAATTAGAACGTCGAGAAGGTATATGTCTTTTTAAGTGTCAAAGAAGGTGCTAAGATTTTGCAGCATTATTCCTTAGTCTCCTTACACAGAGCATATGCATTGAAATATACTCCAATTAAAGCATACTAGTTTTTCCTCTTTGCTATAAAAGAAGTTTCATATAATATAAAATATATGCATCAAATCAATTGGTGAAGAGAGACTTCAGGCTCTGTGTGGATGCATTACTGGGCTAATCTTCTTTGGCAAATAGCCACACTTCACTACTATTTAAATTTGGTGCAAGTTTGGTCATTAATAATGCCAAAGAAGATTTGTCCCGTAATTTAGCCATACAATATTATAATCACAGTCACTTCAATGTTTGCAACAAAGGTAAAAGAAAAACTTTTGTTTAATATTCTCGAAGGATGCCATTAGGGGTGTAACATGATTGGGTTGATTCGGATTTTTCAAATATCAAATCAAACCATTTGTGTAAAGTTTTAAAATTTATAAACCAAACTAAACTAATAAAATTCGGATTTTTTCGGGTTTTTCAACCTCGGGTTGGTTCGGGTTTTCAAATACCAAACCAAACTATTGTGCCGAATTTTTAAATTTATAAATCAAACCAAACTAATAAACCTCGGATTTTTTCAGATTTTTGGATTTTTTCGGTAAAGTTTGCATACAAACATATAATTAACTTGTGCTCCAAATATTTCTTTAGTCCACCCAAAATACAATTTTCTAAGGTGTTTCTTTAAAAAATAACACAAAATATGAGATGAGTACTGATGACACAAAAATATTCAATAAAAAATAATAATGAAATCATCATATAAAATAAATATTGCAAAGTTAATAATGAAAATAATCATAATTTAAAAGTACTAAAATCATGCTAAAATAAGTTTAATAAGTATTAGTTACATTACTAAATATTTAAGGAAAATTAAAATTAGATTATGTATTTTAATTATCTAAAACCAATGTAAAAACTAAAGAACAAATATTCAATATTATTGTCATTCTTAGTGTTGAATTGATTTTCCTTTTTGTCATTAGTATTAATTTGATTTTGATTTAAGTTTTATTATAATTATCACATCTATGAACTGTAATATTTATTGGATCATTCTGAATTCTAAGTTTTAAACTTGAAATAATATATTAAAAGATAAAAACTATGAAATAGTATAAGAAATATTTTAAAATTATATCAAAGTAAATATTTTTATGTATAAAATAAAAATTTAAAATTACATATATAATATTGGGTTGGTTTGGTCTCGGGTTGATTTTTTTTAATTAAAACCAAATCAACCCAAATATAGTTGGGTTTTTTTTTCCAATACCAAACCAAGTCAAATTAAACCACTAATTGGGTTTTTTTTCGGTTTGACTCGATTTGCAATTTGGTTCGATTTTCGGTTCGATTTTGTACACCCCTAAATGCCCTTATATATATAAGCAATTAAGCATGTGGCGCGATCCACATAAACGTAAGGGATGGTCAGTTAAATATATTTATCTCTTTATAATACAAATTGAATCTTGAGCATTCTTGGTAAAAATTCTTACTTCGTCCCGTTGATTTTGCTAAGCAACATTAGAAATGAGATAAACAGAAATAGGAGTAGTTTACTAAACCAAATTATAAGAGGATACTTAAGCAACTCAACAATGAATATAAAGGGAAGTATATCACTCATGTAAATTAAAGTGAAATACTCATTCTTTTATCCCAAAACAAGGTTCTTGGCAATGTGATTCATCCAATGCAACACAATTATAGATCTTTCAAGATTATCAAAAATATAAAATAAAATAAAATTGGTACTAAAAGGAGATATCTTATATATACTTGTAATTATGCATATATCATTATAGATAGAAAGCTAGCAGAGTCGCTAGCAATGTTCAGGTTGGTGCCACCACTCAACTTTCTTTTATAACATCAAAGTCACTTAACTAATAGTGACTTCTGAATTACAAAAGGGCTTTATAAGCCAAACAAAAAGAGTTCCAACTTTATCTGCTCCCATTCATCTCACCATTACCTTTCAAATAATCGACAAAATTTCGAATGTAGGAGTCTGTTAACCATGGTAACATTACAACTTGAACATTACCGTCTCTTCTTATGTTCATTTTTTGTTTGTTTGTTTGAATGGAACTCTTTGCCTCTAATATATAATGAAAAAGATTTGGTACATGCACTCTTTAAATGATGATTTTAATTAGGTGACTTAAATGATAATGACAAATAATCTATCTATGTATCTATCTAATTTTGGACATAAGAGAGGTGATGTTACACTATCTATTATGACTAGGAAAGTAATTTATCTTTTTTTTAAAAAAAATTAATATTTAGGTGACTTAAATGATAATGACATGTAATCTATCTATCTAGCTATCTTTATAATTACGAAAGAAATAGAGATATGACTAGGAAAGTCGTTTCTTTCTTTTTTTCTAAATTATTATTTAGGTGACTTAAATGTAATGACAGGTAATTTATTTATCAATCTGAATAATTCGAGAGAAAAGAAAGGTCATGTGATACTCTTTATGACTAGGAAAGTCATTTATCTTTTTTCTTTCAAACTTGTATCTATTTGGTGACTTAAATAATAGTGACAGGTAAATTATTTATATAATTTTTAAAATAAAAAAAAGTAAAGTAGCACTCTCTACAACTAAGAAAATAATTTATCTTTTTCTTTCAGTAATTCCCCCCAAGCTAGTTGTGGCTAAATTCATCAACAAGTTCCTGTCGAATTTATGTTGATCAATGATTTCCTACAGCATTTCCCACTTACAATCGTTGAAAAAAGAATTAAAAAATTTAGTATTATTTTGGTATTATGTTATTTGGTGTGGTACATCATATATATTTTTTATAAAAAAAAAATGGTATTTGATACTGTACTCAGTTTTTATAAAAAAATAAAAATACTGAATATTAAATATAATATTGCAGTATATAGTTACATATATTGTTTTAATACTAACAAACATACAAACTAATATTAATACAATACTAAATGCTTAGACATTCAGAAGTTCGGCACTACTCTCTTGATTGAAGTATTTTTTTATTTGCTCGATTAATAAGAAAGTCGCTTGTACTTTCTTTTGAATATATGCAATTTTACATATGTAAAATGTTTGTATAATATAATTGAGACGCTTATCATTAATGGTTAAACACCCTAAAAAACTGAGTTTAACAGAACCAATCCGTAAATTTGCTGGGACATTATTTATCAATCTGGTCCCTAAACATCCATCAGTCAGCTTGACTAGTTGAGGCAGTTCATGAAAAAGCCCACCAATGAGGATTGTGATGCAATGGTAAGATTACTCCACTCCTAACCAAACGTCTCTGATTCAAGCCTCGAGTAGGGAGAAAATTCTATTGGAAGCACTGTAGCGCAATCTGAATTTAAATTTAGTTGGGGCTCCGAACACCGGAGGAAAAACCCAAAAAAATAAAATGAACATACCAAAATAGAAAAAAATAAACAAGACCTGCTAGCATTTTGTGATAAAATTAATTAAGCATCATATTTACGAAGATAGATAACTATTAGATGAAAACCAGATGGCTTTGATCATACAAAATTGCTACTATATCAATGATACATCATTACAAAGAATAGAGTGTAACTGATTCTGGCCTAAACATAAAATATAGCATCTTCACTCAGGAATATGGTTTAATCAATTGGGTGCTTATTATCGGCCTTTCGAGCTGTATAGTGTGCAGAGAGCAAAAGCAGAGATAAGAAAGCACTGGCTACGAATATTGCATCAAACCACCTGTGATAGAAATCGAATTGTATGTCTCCACCTAATACATCCGTGATGATTATCCTGCCAACATTAATCGGGTTAGAGTATAGTGTAGACACCGAGTGTAGAATGTTTTTCTCGATATCAGATCATGTATCAAAATCAACTAAGTTACTAGCTAGCTTAATAGCATTTTCCTATGTTCGCAAAATGGTGAGTTCCAAAGTTATAGCCATTATTACATACACCAAATATTCAAGTTTCTTTCTTGCCAACAACTCGTTAAGTGGAATAGGTCGTGAATAGTTTAAAGTGCAGAACATTACAAAGCAAGTGATCTAGTAACAAATATTGAGAATAGAGAGCTCATTAGTTGTAACCATACCGATATTCAGTTGCCAGACTCTTTCTGATCAAAAGAATGGAGGAAAGGAAGTACATTCCCATGATTTCAGAGAGAAAAAGCACGACATTACTTGATGATCCGCTTCCAACTCTGGAAACTGCGAAAAAGAACTGGACACAACCAAAATGCTTCAAGTTAGCTGCAGGATAATTGAGTAAATAAAAAGTTGGTTGTTCATTTTTCAAACAGTTAAAGGATGTCAAGTAGTTTCCTTGCTTCTATCTGTGAGGGTACATGTGCAACAAATTGGCGAGTTTAATCATCAAACTTTATCACCTACTTTGATTTCACATCTGTGTTAAACCTTAAAGAATTGAAATTAAAATTGTTACCTCAAAGCAACTGATATAGTAACACAGTCAACAAGTTGAACAGATGTTACCTAATACATAAACCATAAATTGTGGCATACATCAAACTTGAAGATGGGACCATGAAGCATAAATTTACCTTCATCAAGTTAGTCAAGAAGCCCCTCACAGACACCACAATCAACACCCCAATGAACATGAGAGAAATGTACTGCACAACAGAAAAATGATCAGATATCTCATGTCCAGAAAATGAGAGATGAAATACTAGCAGAAACCATAAACCAATACGATATAGCCTCAGTACGAGCTCCTAAAGCTTACAATGTCACTCATAGATCAGTCACCCCTTATCCAACTTAACATTGTTTTCTGTTATGTGAAATAATTAATTTCACTCAGGTGGTAAATATTACCTCGACTTGATGTTAATAACAGTATAATGTTAAAGATTATCCTCTTGTCGATGAGATTTATTTTAGATGCCATACTTTGTTTTAATTCTTATAAACTTTTAATGAGCTTACTTATCCATTATCACACCAAAAAAAGGGGGAAATTGCTATTGTGTTGAATTAGCTTCTCAGCTTTCACTTTTTCAAACACAATAATGTAGATCTAGTTTCCCTTCAGTGATTTTTCTACATATAAATACAAACCACCTTCTTCAAGCACTTCCATTTTCTACCCAATTACTTCATGCAAGTGTTCTAGAAGCTAGCTTCTCAATCGAAACTCATTGCTAAACGTTCATCACCAAAATGTATTACCGGAAGCAATAGCTTCATTCAAATGATAGGCTAACCATTTAAGAAGCACCAATTACTTCCAATTTCATGCAAGTGTTCTAGAAGCTAGCTTCTCAATCGAAACTCATTTCTGAACGTTCATCACCAAAATGTATTACCGGAAGCAATAGCTTCATTCAAATGATAGGCTAACCATTTAAGAAGCACCAATTACTTCCAATTTCATGCAAGTGTTCTAGAAGCTAGCTTCTCAATCGAAACTCATTTCTGAACGTTCATCACCAAAATGTATTACCGGAAGCAATAGCTTCATTCAAATGATAGGCTAACCATTTAAGAAGCACCATAACCATTGTATAGATATGGCACCTGGGCCTAACTCAACCCCAAAAGCTAGCTCATGAGGGGAGGTTTGTCCAAGTCCATATAAGGAGACCAATTTCCCATCCCACTATTGATGTGGTACTTCTTAACACTCCCCCGCACACCCAGACCTCAACTGGAGCGTGAACATTTCTAAATGGGGGTCCAACATCCGTGAACAGCAACTTGGGATGGGCCGGCTCTGATACCATGTAAAGATATGACACCTGGGTCTAACTCAACCCCAAAAGCTAACTCATGACGGGAGGTTTGTCCAAGTCCATATAAGGAGACCAATTTCCCATCCCTCTACCAATGTGGACTTCTTAACAACCATGAATACCATGAGTAGACGAAATAATGCAGAGAGTAGAGGAACCTGTGATAATAAGTTGACATCAATTCCTATGTCAAAGAACTGTAAAAATATGCTGATTGTCCTTGTTACAGGATCTACAGAACCAGCCTGTCAAAAACAGTATGCTTGTGTCAAACTTTATCCAATATACGCTTGGTATGCAGGATTCAGCTATAAATTATGTAAAGAAAAGTGAACCATTAAGCATATGGAATTCTAATATAGAAGCGTACCTCCTTGAAAACAACGCTCTGAAGAGACTGCAAATATTAAATGGTCAATTAGCTGTCTGGCTCAAATACTATTATATTAAAAGGCAGAACTTGGAAGGGGTGAAAGCAACAAAAAAGAAGACCTATGTACAGTGCAGTAAAATCCTCAACATGAACAAACTTTGTAGTGTCCATGTCAAAGTATTAATTATGATATAGAAATGAAAGACCATAAAAGTTTCTGCACTAGTGTCTATCAATATTAAACATCAATCAATTTTCCTGCTAACACTGATGTTGGCATGTCATATGAAGAGGAAAATAGTAGACACCATGTGAGAGATGCTCAAATTTAACAAATTTAACGTCTTTTTCATACCTTTATCATCTTATACACACAATAGACAGAACACACATAGCCCAAAAGATTCTGCAAATGACCCTTCCATGTTCGAGAATAAGCAGCAGCTTCCTGGTGTGATGGACAGATTGAGTCAGCTAAACACAAAGAAAGTAGTTTCAAACCAATTGAACTGAATAAATTCAAAGAAGTAATTACACTACAAGCTGAACTAGATGATGGACCACAACATTATATGAGCTTGCAGACAACAACAACATACCCAGTGAAATCCCACAAATGGGGTCCGGGGAGGGCAGAGTGTACGCAAACCTTACCACTACCTAGTGAAGGTAGAGAGGTTGTTTCCGAAAGACCCTCGGCTCAAGAGTAGCAAATCCAAGTACAATGAAAACAATGGAAAAACTATAAAATAAAGGAATATTTTTCTGCTATCTTAAGGTAAAAACAATGAAAAAACTATAAAATGGCAACATAAAGACTTGAATTCAGGGAAGCTGAACACACACACATATATATAGAGGGACTACCTTGTTGAGTAGGAGACTAGAAAATACAGCAGACAGCCCCTCTCCCCCAAACCCTTCAACTAGGAAATCTCACAAACAACAGACAAAGAAAACAAATTGCCCAGACCTATTTCATTAAAAGGAATGTTTCTATACTCTTTCCAACAATTCAAACTAATGTAAGTCTTTATTGGTATGGATCAAAAAAAGTAAACTTGTTTGTTGGTCAATTCAAGTTAATATAACTTGATACTACTACTTTTCTTTCCTTTTGAGAAGGTAACTTGATTCTACTTCTCATTGTTTCAAATATTGATGTTATATATACAGCATAACTACTAAAAATTTTCACACTCTAAACTGTAGTTTAAACCTCCTACTAAATCAGAATGATAATTTTGTTCAGACTTCACTCTCTTAAAAAATCACATTGGTCATACTAGGTCATTTTTTAGCGAGATGGACGGGTAAAAAATAGCGCAACATAAAACAAAGTTCAATATGAACCTTAGCTTGGCGAAGCTCATAAATTTCCAAGAACAACTGCTTTGATAGCTCCTCTAAGGCCTGAACCTCGTTTTCCATGTTTCTAATATCTTCATGCATGAAGTGAATTCAACACCAAAGAGAAGTGTGTCAGAGAATTGTTAGAAGTAATGCAAATATCATGTACAGAAATTAACTACAATCAGCACATGTAGGAGAAATAAAAGTGTTAAATTAGGTCTTGGGCCTAACTCACACTCCAAAAGCTAGCTCAAAGGGAGGAAGACTGCCTAAGCCTTATAAGGAGTCCACCCATCTCATTAACCACCGATGTGGGACTTTTGTCATTCTTTAACAAAAAGAAAAAAAAATCTTGTACACAGGCTTATATGCACTTGAATCAATAAATTTTCCACGAGAGACGTTCTACCATGCACTAACCTTGTTCCTTTTGGTCATCCTGAACAGATCGTACAACTGTTCCCACAATGCGCTTAAAGAAGGAACTGGATTTTGTTTTCTGCAGCAGAACCATATTAAAGAACACACTTAAAAATAAAATATATAAAGAAACTGCAAATGTTCAGAACCAGAAAAGGACACCTTGCCTTTTCATTCTTTTATTATCTCTTGACAATAGCAGCTGACGCGAAAATTGAGCTATTGACTCGCGCAAACATTAGCTAAACCTTTCTTTAAATACAGGAAGTCGCAATACAACTCCAGCAAGAAATTAAGTTATGGTTTCTAAAGCAAAGTTAAAGGATTTTTCATCAACATCTTTACAAAATTTTGCTATTGATCTAGAAAAGGGCATCAGAGGGATACTCAAGAAAGTGCTTCATGCATGAAATACTTACAAACTCTTACAACACCCACAACTGTAGCTAATTGACCACTATTTCGGAGTGTGATTGCAATGTTATTAATGGCTATTCCCAAGGTCAAATAGGTTGAACCACTTGAATGAATATACAGTAGTACTATACCCAACTCTGGATATTTTCAGGAACCGCATAACTTCAAATGAGGATAGGATAAGGGAAATATAAAGGCATAATAAAGGGTCTTAATAATGTACCCCAATAGCCCATTTAGAACTGATCTATCATCAATGACTTTGCACTGGTATGAAAAAGAAGAAAAGTACAGGCCACCTACAAACAATAATCTGTGTTTCTTTCCATGCTTTTTGGGGTGTGTGTACACATAATGAAAGCATACAAAAGCAAAAAACTTAAGTTGACCAATTAACCTCTTCCGAATCTTGGATCCTCTCGAAAAAAAAATCTTGTACACAGGCTTATATGCACTTGAATCAATAAATTTTCCACGAGAGACGTTCTACCATGCACTAACCTTGTTCCTTTTGGTCATCCTGAACAGATCGTACAACTGTTCCCACAATGCGCTTAAAGAAGGAACTGGATTTTGTTTTCTGCAGCAGAACCATATTAAAGAACACACTTAAAAATAAAATATATAAAGAAACTGCAAATGTTCAGAACCAGAAAAGGACACCTTGCCTTTTCATTCTTTTATTATCTCTTGACAATAGCAGCTGACGCGAAAATTGAGCTATTGACTCGCGCAAACATTAGCTAAACCTTTCTTTAAATACAGGAAGTCGCAATACAACTCCAGCAAGAAATTAAGTTATGGTTTCTAAAGCAAAGTTAAAGGATTTTTCATCAACATCTTTACAAAATTTTGCTATTGATCTAGAAAAGGGCATCAGAGGGATACTCAAGAAAGTGCTTCATGCATGAAATACTTACAAACTCTTACAACACCCACAACTGTAGCTAATTGACCACTATTTCGGAGTGTGATTGCAATGTTATTAATGGCTATTCCCAAGGTCAAATAGGTTGAACCACTTGAATGAATATACAGTAGTACTATACCCAACTCTGGATATTTTCAGGAACCGCATAACTTCAAATGAGGATAGGATAAGGGAAATATAAAGGCATAATAAAGGGTCTTAATAATGTACCCCAATAGCCCATTTAGAACTGATCTATCATCAATGACTTTGCACTGGTATGAAAAAGAAGAAAAGTACAGGCCACCTACAAACAATAATCTGTGTTTCTTTCCATGCTTTTTGGGGTGTGTGTACACATAATGAAAGCATACAAAAGCAAAAAACTTAAGTTGACCAATTAACCTCTTCCGAATCTTGGATCCTCTCCATTTCTCTCTGACAAAGAATAATTCTCTTTTTCTTTGTAATACAAGTTTCAATTGACTGCATCAGCTGCCTCTCCAGTCCTTTGATCTCTGATTCCTCTATTTCTCTTCAATACAGAAAGAGTCAGGATACCAAAAAACCAAACATGATTACTTATAAATATAATATCGTTCCTTTTGCTATATGCTTCAGTTCAACATATATTTGACTAAATACTAGGGGCATTAACTTCAAATTGGGTAAAAACTACTCTAAGTAAGGGTATAGTAGGTTGTAGACAAAAGCAAAAGGTTATTAACCAAAGCTATCTTTATTAAAAATAACAGCAACTCCATTGAACTAAGGAGGTTTAAGAAAGGAATGTACTGTAGAATTCACAATCAGATCTAGTTTCGTGCCATCTCCAAGAAGATAAACTAGAAACCAACTGAGTTAACACTCACATGCACCAACTTAAAGTGGATCTTATGCACACATCTTACCTGATGAATAGAGATAGATAACTGTATGGCAAATTGACTGCTCCAAAACCAGAAAGAATAGCCATGACAGTCACGCCAATCACACCAATCCTGCTAACCAGCTGAGTTATGGTGAAAAATCCTGAAAAAAGAATGTAGAAACATCATTACATGGCAGGAGACTGGGGATACAAAGATGACAAGAATCTCTGAGGAAAAATTACAAAAATACTTGGGCTAAATTATTTACTCATCCACTTTAAGTAACTTAAGTGGACCTCCCACGTAGTCTAATGTGTCATTATAGGCCCTCACTGTTAAACTCTGACATCCCCTGGCATGCCTAGGAGTAGACATTCATAGCATGGACAACATAACACGGGAGCACAAATTGCATAAACCAAGAATAGGGTTCGATCTCGCTCTAATATTATATTTTAAAATGCAAATTGGACCCAACTCAAACCCGGAATGAGGTGGAAATTGTCCAAAAACATAGAAGGAGGCTACCACTCATACCTTGAACTAGTATGGGACTCTAATAATACCCTTAAACAATTATTCATTTTTATACTATATCATTTTTAATTATCTTAATTAAATTTTACAAATCATTACTGCTTCATCCATCAGGTAGAGATGCTTTAAGTTAGCAGGCAAACACTATGCCGGCTAAGATAGAGCTGAAAAGATCCTGAGTTTAGTCCTGTTCCGTAACAAAGATGTTCAAAAGAGAAAACTTGAATAAAAAGATGGTCGGGGAGAGTAGCTTTCTTTCTTCACACAAATATTTGAAATTACAGTAAGAATATTAAGGAAAACTTCTGGTCCCTTGTAGTCATGTCATTACGATGTCTTATTCATAAAGGCATGGCCTAAAGAACATTATTTCAATATTCAAAATATCAACAAGAAGGGTGGAAAACAAGATCAACGTGCAACAAAAGAAATACACAAACCTCTGTCAGGTGAAGGCATGGGAAAGTGAATGCCCAAGCACCAAAAACCGTAGAGAAAAGCCAACAAGAATAAGATAGCACCCACTGCAGCCCGTTCCTTCCTCATGCCTGAAATACAAAATCAAAATTCAGAACATCTTTTGAAGAGAGGTGATTAAGATGGTACAATCTAAGATTCATTGAAGTGTGAGCAAATCTTTTTAATGGTTAAAAAGTATGCAACTTGTGTGCATGAGAGAGAGAATGCTGGAACAGCAGTGGAGTACTATCATCAAACTGCTCTATGGTTACATTCAAGACTTTGTCCTAATTATTCATGGTCACTATAATATTATTTTTTGGGCCCTTACTGGAGATTTAGGAGTAGTCAGTTGATTTACAATGAAGTTGCATAAAAGGACAATGATGTGCCATCAGTACAACAATATACAACAACAGCGCCTCAGTGCCAAACAAATTGGGTTCAGTTAAAGTACAACAATATACACTGTTCAAAATATGGACCTTGGGCTTAAATCCAACCCTAAAAGCTAGCTTTGAGGTGATGATTACTCAAGATCATAGCAGTAAACAACAACTCATTCTCTCAATCTATGTAGGACACTCACTTAAATCCCCCTCCCTCCCGCACACTCAAGGTTGGACAAGTGCGGATAATACAATATGGTGGCCCAACATTGGATAACCAAAAATTGGTATGTGGCATATTAAGAAAATGGACCTTGGGCCTAACTCAACGGTAGAAGCTAACTCATAAGGTGAGAATTACCCTACACCATATAGTTAATTCTATTGAAGTGCATAAAATGCTTAAAATTCTAAGCTAGCCTTAGTAACCCATAACCAGATCAAGTCTTCACCCATTCCAAAATAAGCAGCTTTCTGAATTCATAGCTTATCAATTAATCCACATGGTAAAATTCTTTTCCTTCTACTTCAAAAGCATGATACAAATTAGTACTTCCAACAAAGTGCATCTAAGGTGATGAAGCAAGCATACAGAAGGACACTATCTACTTAAACTTTAGAAGTAACCACCATGAAACTTCCATGTGCATGAGAAAGTATAGCCAAGGTTGCAGGTAAGAGTTACGCTTAGACGGGGAAATTGTGCAAATAAAACCCATGTAATGATTCTTGTAAATACTATCCTGATATTTCCACAAAGCACATCTATCTAAATTGTATATTAGATCAGCATGGGAGCAACTATGTATTATCCTCGTAATAGGCTTAACCCTTCTTCATTCCAAAGGGAAAGAAAAGATAATATTTTTGTGCCTAGAAGCATCTTGGGACTAAAATGACAGCACAGAAAGCAGCTTCGTCCGATTCTCATCAACAGCAGTTATGAAAAAATAAAAATAAAAGTATAGATAGAAAAAAAAAAACAGAAAAAGATAGGATAAACCAGATTCAATAAAGGTGCATAAAGGTGAAAACTGAAGTTTTAATTGAGCATGATCATAATTAAAGCAACTTACCGCTGTTGCAAAGCATCAGGTAGCAATGATAGTAGGGCAACATGAAGACTAGTAACAGAATCAAACAAAATAAATCCACCTTCCAATTCATCCATCTTGCCCTACAGTTAACACAGAATGGTTAATCAATTAAACAACTTATAAAAACCAAAAAGATAGCGCAAAGCTAGTAAAACTGACTGAAGCTAGTGTTCCCTCCAAAAAGACCTACTGACCTATTCATATAAAACTTCTCTCTCTCTCTCACAATTCAAACTAATATAAGAAATACTACTTCATATAAATAGTAAAATGGTATGAAGTGTTTTCAACTAATTATTCCATTTTTCTTCACAAAACCATTACTTCAAACATTCTATGACCAAAGTGAATACAGTAATGTGGTTAAACATTTTATTCTTAAAATACAAGTAGGTCACAACAGGTGATCTTTTAATGGAATGAAGGGCGTATGATGTAATCTACTAGATTCATACATGGAACTATTATTTTATAGGTCATACATGGAACTAGTATTGAGGACATAGTGTTTGCACAAAAATGTTATGTGTCACAAAAAAATGCCAATGTGATGATGCAATCTTTTGGTTTGTTTGACTTTAGGATCAGCAGGATGAAGCAGCAGTTAACAATTATAGACATTCATACAGGAAGCTAAACTATGAATGTAATCCTAACTCACCTGACACCAAAAGAGGACTTCGAAGAACAAAAATATATGAAGTTTTTTTATATTAAATCTGGCAAGCTTTAGAAAAAGATTTGCTACTCTTACATGTAAAACAATAAAGATCTTGAGTTGAAAAGAAACAAAACGAGAGAGTGAAAGACATGATTTTCAGAAATAACAGTTTGCTATAGGACTTTTTCGAGTTGAATGTTCTATCATATAGCTTAAGAATATATTTCGAAATTTTATCTCCCACCTTCCAACACAACTGACCATCAACATTCATACTTTCATAGCTCACTCTAAATATAATAAGAGCCATAACGCCCTTTATCATCAATAAGTTAGGAGGGAGGGAAAAAAAGAATCAAACAAATAAAAAATAAGGAATAATTGAGGAAATGAAACTTGAGAAAAAACTGAACCAAATGGCAAAGGATCACAATATTCAGTTTCCAGTAGAGTAATAATCAATAGAGAGATTATGTTACATTTTCCTGGCTGCAACTTGCTAACCAGAAATTGAAACTTTCCTATATCTAAAACTGCAGATGGCATCCTTATAGATGTTTAAAAGTACCTCAGAAAGGTAGGAATAACATAAATAACCATATTCTGTGTCTATTGATGAGTAGAAATGTATCAAATGAGTAGAGAAAGAGTACAATAGTTCAGATATGTAAGAAAAAGGACATATTCAAACTTCTATGAACAATCATGATGTTAACTTATATTTCATATGATGAAACATTGAGAAAGGATGATACAACATTAATTTAGTGACATCAAATGGTTATGGTGACCAAACTGGAGTCAAAAATGCTAGTTGTTCATATGGTTCGACTGTGTTGAGTATTAACAAATAAGTTCCATCCACTATTCGCATATGGTAATATATTGATGAAAACAGCAATTGATTTAAATCCATCATTCCTATATGGTGGAGACGCATGGCTATGCTCTAACTGTGAGATTAAAAGAAATGATAATTTTAATACCCGTAATTTGCCTAAAATTACAAATTATTTACCAGTACTTAAAGGAAGCTAGTCCCAATTGAAAAGAACAAATATAGTGGATTCATATAACCAACCCAACTAGTTTGGGATTGATGCCTAGCTCATTGATTGATCTATCGGGATGTAATTCCTCCATCCCAAGATCATCAGTTCATCTATTCCTACATCATAGATCCAATGAAGAATTTCCCTCTATCCCCTGCAAAGACAATCTCAAACTAGAAACAACATAATCCCCATTTAAGCTGAACCCATTCTCTCCGGTATGAACCCATAATCACGCACTGTCAGCTCACCCACTCCCAATCAACCAAACACAACAACACAAAGATCCTAATTTCTCATCCCACAAAATGCTCTATTACTACCATCAACTAACAAAAAATCATCCAAAACCCAGTTCTCAACTAAACAAATAAACTCAATACAAAGCATAAAATCCAACAATACTGCAAAAAAATAAGCAAAAAGATTTCGCAAATAAGCAAAACATACTCTTTCGAAAGAATTGGAATGATCTCGAAAAGAACAAGCTCAAATAGATTGCACGATAAAGCGAAAACAACACTGAATATGATCTGAACCAGTACTCTCTTCTCTTCATACTCTTTGTACAATCTGCGATTCAAAAACCATAGCCCTGTCCAACCCAGTAAGCATAATGATCCCACTACAATTACTCCCTCGTATGTCGCTCTTCCCCAGCCCATTTGAACAATATTGCTCTGATTTGCTTTACTGGGTTTACATACAAATCTGTGTACTCTTTGTTTTCTTCAGTACAACGCCATTAAACTCCACATTTCAGTATCAATTATATCTCAAATCTCAATAATCAAACAATGATTGAAGATCCACCATGAATTTCACCCACTTTTTTCACAATAATAGTTTTCTCAAAAACATCAATCACCTAAAAGTATTGAGATTTGATTTTTGTTAAGTTTTTTTGTGTGATACTGGTTTTGGAAAAGGGAAAAGAAAGATTTTCTGGAGAATTTTTTTTTGCTTTTGGAATTAGTTTTTGATTAAATTTATTTTAACATTTGTGTTGGTTTAGCAAAACCTTCATTTGGGTTTTTTTTTTTTTAATTGTTAATTTGGGTTATGTTTTTTATTTTCTAAAGAAACTTCAATTTGAAAATCCACAACACTTGTAGGTAGATTTTCAAATGTTCTGAAAAATCAAATTTAGATGAAGTTTTAAAATGTATTTGGTAGTTATTTTTAAAATATATTTTAACTTTTTTTGTTACTGAAAATATGAAACATGACTTATATTCACAAGTTTTAAAATTATTAAAAATAGTCAATCGTATAAAACAAACACACTTTCTAATTTTAAATTATGCAGATGTTTCATTGATAACATTCATTATCAATATTATAAATCATAATCTTGTATATAGGTAAGTTTGACACAAAATTATTGTTTTTATGATGAATTAGGTAATATGATATCCTATCATAATTGCTAACAACACAATTACTTGATACTATAATTCGTCAAATGACAGTTAGTTACAAAGAGCTAAAAACGTTATGTATAACATGAAGTCTTGCCTCATACGACGAAAACATAATATCATTAAATAATTACTCTCTATTGAAATTATCACAATTGACTATGCAAAGTCAAAAGATACGTGTTGGATCCATTAATAAAATGTCAAAGTAAAGAGATGGTTGATAAATTATTAAATGGAATAGGATTATGACCGAGAACAATTCTTCATAATAACTCTACTTAGTTGACTAGAAATCCCAAGATCTAGGTTCAAGGAATCAAATAAAGTTACGAATGACGATTATATGAGTGTAAAGTGTAAACCGCTTTAAGGAGAATTAATACAAGGCTAGTTCTCTTCGTCTTATGAACTTAGTCAATGTTTATGACTGAAACGAACACAACAATGAGAATCAAGAACGACTAAGGATTAATTGTGTGACATATGTTGCCAAAACATACATCAAAGCTAGACAGCTTAAGAATATCAAATTTACCGATTAACCAAATTCTTCTTCACAAAAGTATACAAAAATCATGTGTAGCATTTCTACTTCATTACGAGGAGAAGCTATTAGGATTCCTAGCTCGATTGGTATAATGAAAATTGAAAACAATACAATATTAGGAAAAGACATAAATTCACCCCTGAACTTATCTCGAAAAGTCAGTTACACACTTAAATTATCATGGCGACCTATTACACACTTATTCTTGTTAGAAGTGTAACTAATACCATCTTCTAACGTACAAACCCAGTCACACATATTAGAGTTGTGTGCACACGCCTGCCAGATCCTATGCAAGCATACACGTGTAATATTTTAATTTTTTTCACTTTTTTTCCTAACCAATTTTGCCTCTATCTTCTCTCTTCATTTTTTCACTTTTTTCCCAACCACTTTACCTCTATCTTCTCTCTTCTTCCTTACCTGAATGACACTATTTTTGTCTCTTTTTTTTCTCTTCTTTCTTACCTGAATGACTCCATTTTCAATCCTTTCTTCTGATTATAAATCATACCAAACAAACTATTGCGACAAATAAGATCGACGGAGTAGCAGAGATGGTTAGAAAATTCGTGAAGGAATGGGGGACATGGATAGCAAATTAAATCAAAACTATTATTCAATACAGTTTCATCCCACTTGTCATTATCATTGACATTAATTTTGAACCCAAAACTTATATTTCTCAGCTTCTTAACCCTATCTAAACACCTTCCTTGTATGGGTCAAATGAATTTTAATTGATAATGGTTTATTTTGAATTTTCTTTTTAGTTAGTAGTGTTTTGATGGTAATGGGTAGTGAAACTTGAAATAAATATTTTAGTTTGATATTAATCAATTTTATATTGTCGAGCCAATTTTAATTTTGCTATGTATAAATCATCATTGAACCCAAACCCTCGTTCTATCAAATTTGCAGTGCTGTGTAAACTTGATAATCTTGATAAGTAGGGGTGAGGAGCAATTAACTTTTCTAGGAATTTAGGGTTTGACTCTTTAATGTTCTTTTGATGCTAATTGATTGTGTAAAATTTAGATTAGAATTTTATTTTTTTTGGTGAATCACTTTGCTGAATTAAGTATGAGTCAAATTAGTGGAGAATTCTCAAGTAATGATAAAATTGAGTGAGAAATTGTAGAGTTTTGATAAGAAAAAAAATGAAGAAGAAGTCTAAAGGAGAATGAGAGAAGATGAACATGAAATAGAGGGGGGTGGGGTCAAAAAAATATTTTTTTTGACTTTATTTTTGACTCAAACGCGCCTAATTTAGTTTTTTATTTAATTTTATTTCCACATCAGTTCTAGGGTGGTATTAGTTACACTTTTATCAAGAATAAGTGTGTAATAGGTCGTTATCATAGTTTAAGCGTGTAACTGACTTTTCGAGACAAGTTAAAGGGTGAATTTATGCCTTTTCCCTACAATATTTAACAAGCTTGCTAAAAAACATGATTTTCTTAGAAGCTCTGTGAGCATGACTTCACCATATTCAGCATTAAAGGTGAGGAGAAAGTGAACTCCTAAAATATAAAAGCATAGCTTCTCTTCCAACCTTCTAATGTTATAGAAATTCGATAGCTTCTCTTCTCTTCGGAGAATGTACATGTTGCAATGGCCAAATTATGCATGAGCAATATACCATTATATACTAGTTTTTACACATCTATGATCTGGTTGAACTGTTGCTGTGTCTGCAAAAGCATCATCTCTTCCACAGAGAACTTTTTATAGAGCAGCCGTTGATGACTCATGAACTCTAGAAATAAATCTTTTAACTTCTTTGCTCTTTCATAAGCTTCTGTTCCTGAATGGACCACCATCAGATCTTTGTCCATTACTAGACACATATCCTACATAAAGACAGGCCACCTCAGGTGATGTTAGGGAGATCGATGTTGAAAAACGGCAATAGGAGAAACCACCAGAATTCAAATGCATATGACTTGGGCAAGATCAAAATTCAACAAAAATGATATTCCATATAGATAACCCAGGGACTTGACCAATAAGTTAAGCTTCTTCATGCATGAATTTGATTCAGGAGTTGGCAATTTATTCAACAGGTGCCAGTGTGACCTTGCTCTTCTTCATTTGATCCAACTAATACTGAGACGAAGCATTTGGTCCGATGTTGAACCTATTTCTCTAACATGTCTAAATAGCACAATTTCCTCACAATGATGACCTATATTTCCTACTGATGTGTTTTCATTTGTGAAATGCTGCCACATCCAGGAAAGGTGGGTCTCCTTTGAGGCCTTACAACCTATTCAAATGTAACTATACTATTATAAGATCTTACCTGAGGTTCGTAGCTTCCTGACCACATCTTAATCATGCCGTGCCTTAATTTTCTTTCAGTTATAACCAATGGCCTGTGAAAGACAAATAAAAAACACATGATTCTCTAGCTAATTTAGAATCTAGAAGATGTATGCAGAAGAATGAAAATCTTGATGGTTTGCATTAATAGCAGCAGGTTCTAGGTTCTACAGGTCTGGCACAAATTTGGAGAGAGGATTACTTGAAGATCTTGAAAAACCTAAATCACTAGTAAAAACAGCACTAGAAACCAAAGTGGCACCCAAACACGGTATAATGCTTCATTACCACGTAGATATTGGGGAATTGGAGTAAACCAATTTTAGAGACTGAGAATAAAGAAAATCAAAGAGTACATAAATTGCTCAACTGCTTCATGGAATCACTACTGTGAAATGGGAAAATATTACCAGGACCAATAGTTCATCCACTTGGAGGCATGGACTATAGTCACGTTGTCTATTATGCATATTAGATTCCCTCTTCATTGGCAGCACATTCTAGAATAACTTTGAAAGGTTTGAGGATCTTGAAATACATAAAGTACCAGGAATTCCAGATCCATGGCAAAAGGAAGCAGCATTAAACAGGATTTGAAGCAAAAGGAAGCTGTGTTCATACCTATGTACTCTGCTTCTACGCTAATGTATTTTATCTCAGAAACTAATACTGCAGTATCTAAGATAACTAAAATTTCAACTTTATCTACAGATAAGTATGGACATGGTAATCAGGAATGCATAATATTCAAGCAATCCTTAATAAATTACTGTTGTTAAGAGGTACCAGAGATTTGCAAATGAAACCATGCATTGATTCTAAAAGCATGTTCCAAGAACAGTTCCAACTATTTCAAAATATGGTGTACATGTCTTTTAGAGTTCAAAACTTCAAATACATAAAGATTGTCTTAGACGCGGCCACCTAGAATACATCTATTCTTTTAGGTTTTGGGTGACCGGATCCCACCTCCCCCAGGGGCAAAGGAGAGGTATGTATAAAATATGAGCTATTATTGAGGTGACTATTTCAAAACACCTTATATCAGCCAATCATCACTTCAACCAAAATCAATCAAGATGAAGAGAAAGGTTTACGTTTTACATACAAGTACACAAATGGCCTATAACAAGGGGTGAAGATAGTTGGTGTGAAGTTCAAATCACAAGGCAGCGGAAGATAACATGCCATAATACATTTGTTTTTGCAAAACAAAAAGAATATTTAAGAAAAAAGAAGAAACGAATAAAGAAGTCAGAAGATGACATATTGACAGCTTGAGAGAATTCTACATCATTGCCTGCTAACAGAAGGTACCACACCCAGAATATCCAGATGGCAAGACCATTTTATCAAGGAAGCTCTTCTGAGCAGATCAGACAAAAAATATCTGTATGTCCTTGTCAAGTTTCATCTACACTAAACACGATCATTTGTTGAAAAAAACTTGCTTCGACCTCATAATCTGTCTAGAGGCAAGAAATGAAATTAAAAGCTAGTCTCTAAGACCAACTACACGTAGTATAGGTAGAGAAATATTATAATCTATCACAATTCACAGGCCTTGTTCAAATAGAAATAGTATAGAACAAAGGTATAGTGAAGACTCTAGAGTTTTAGGCCTTTAGCATCAGATGACAAACTATACATGCCAATGAAGACACTACAATGAGAAAGAGATAATAAAAGTTATGCACCAGCTTAAGAAACAACATTCTTAATTAAGAGACTGAATGCATGAGGCATACCTTCCAGTTGAGGACACAATAAGGTGGGCTGGATGATCCAAAAACTGGAGTATCTTCTGACGCTTATCTTCAGAATCTACCACAATAATACCTCTCGCGTATGGCATGGACGGACTTGGTAAAATGTATGCTTGTGATGGAACAGAAGTATGTTCATGTATAAAATCCCTAAATGATGATGGTAATAAGTTTCTCTCCAAGTTTTCAATAAACATAAAATGGGAACTTGGACATTGCCCTCCAAGATCTTTGTCATCTTCCCAAAGCCTGCTATATTTACTGTTTGTTGCTGCAGTTCACAAGGAAGAAGTTAAGAAAAGCTGAAAGTTTTGCATCATAACAAGTGATGGAGTTTCAGAGCAAACCTCCTGTTGTCACAGCAACAATACTCTTGACATTATTCATTCCCTATGGAAACAAGGAAACAGATATGTTTAAGGGTCATGCATCCTAACTCCAATTTATGAACATTATACAGTGAAAACTTGCCTCAAAGGATGAAATCATAGACAAATTACTGCCTCCATTTTCACAAGATGATCCTTCAGATGCAGAAATCTCATACTTCGAAGCAGCAGTCAACATGCAAGATGATTTTCCAAGATTCCGGTTCACCAATTTCAAGAAGGAAGCTATTTTCGGACCAACTTGAGCAACACCTTTTAGAATACACATGCCTTCAATTCCGGTATCGGTTAAGTATCCTTTCTTTGGACCATGAAGCCAAGATATTACAAAGGTGCATAAACACTCTTCCTCTCCATTGCAAAATGAATGGTCCACATTGTGTATCTACCAAAGAGAGGAAGGGTCAAATTTGAAGCAATTCAGTAGTTTCTGCTGTCATTTGGCAAGTAACAAGTAGTTCATCTTTTTTTCTTAACTATTTTTCAGGCCAAGTAAGCAAAGAAAATATAAGCTATCATTTATTGATAAAAAGGAAATGAACACACAATTAAACCAAAAATATAAAAGAAAGAAATATTTATGCCTCAAGAATATGATCCCTTGTCAAGTCCTGCTAATGAAATACAACCAAAGAGAAAGTGGGACACTTGTAGTCATTGCTTAGCTTGGTTTTCTATTTCTCCAGTGTTAGATCAACACTGGAACATTGCTCAATTTGACAGAATAAATTGTTATTGACAGTAACAGAAAGTGACAGAGACACAATATTTACAGGATTTGGTCAATTAGACCTATGTCCATGAGTGGGGAGGAGAAAATTTACTTTACCAGAAGATGTATAACTGAGAGTACACAATCAAAGTTAATACTCTACTTACCCCTCACAGAAGTTCAAATTTTTCTCCAGATAAAATGCATGTCGAAACACAACTTCAAGTTACATAAATCACAACTTCAGAAACTCAAGCTTTCATGTTACAACTTCAAAATCTATGGCCAGACAAAGAGATATCACTGATTTGGACAAATAAGCAAAACTTTCACGGAAAATGTTGGTTGAAAAATGAATTTTCATCACCATAGCATTCTCTCACAGAAGCGATAAATGTTTAACTTATATACAAACATAAAAAAACAGAAGAATTAAATACCGACAGAAACGGCGATACACAACTCACCGCTTCAATAACAGCGTCGTAGAACAGCATGTCCTCCCCGCCGAAAGCGTTACATCCCACACAGACAATCATCCCTTCCTTGAGACTACCACACTCGCTGTCCTGCATCTGAGGCGACACAGACCTAAACCTCTTAACCAGCTCATCAACCTCCTCCTTCGACTTGAAATCTCCAGCATGAAAAACCTCGTCACATTCCTCCGTATACCCCTCATACTTCACAGTCATTGTTTGGCCTTTCATTACGAGCCGTACGCTATACCATGAGTCATCATCGCTCGCTCTGTACTCCAGGTTGTATCCTTTCCGTTTGCGTGGATTCGCCATTGCCGGAAAAAGAAGTTGTTCCGATCTCCGATGGAAAAGGGTATTTGGAATTCTGTTGTTACTGCCAAATTCGTTTTTCATGTGTGAGTGCTTGCAGGAAGACGTGGCGTGTTTCAGTAAGCTAATAATAATAACACCTTCCAGAAACGACGTAAACGAGGTTGAGCTTAAGTAATTTAAAAATGAATTATTCGTCTTAAATTCTACATTCTCTTTTTGATTATATATATTGTTTGATGCGGTGTTTAAAAATACAATTTATTTTCGCTAAAATATCAAACTTCATTAAAGAAAATGATAAATAATTCAATTATTTTTTTAACTAAAAAATGCTTCAAAAATTCAGTTAAGAAAATAATTCTTAAATATTTATGTGAGTATAAATTATTTCAATAAGAATAAAAAAATTAAAATTAAATTATTTTAATTATAATAAAGTAATATTTTTTAAAATGATCTAAAAAGGAAAGATATCACATTAAATGTGAGAGAGAGAATATTTGAATCGTGTTGGATCCGGCTCTTCTCAATTTTTCTTCTCTCCATTTTCCCCAAGTTCCTATTTGAATTTGTGACACATGGCATAAGTTAAATTAAATGACTAAGTTTTAATTTCTAAAGTAAATTCTAATCATGATTTAAATAATAAATATATTATATATTTAATTTTAAAAATAACTATAACCCCCACAATCTTAGCAACATATTATCTTGTTCATAAATTTTGGGGAAAAAGAGTTCTGTTCCTAAATTTTTTACACAGGATGTTACTTTTATTTTATTTTTAAGTTAATCTTTTTATTGCATTTTTTCCTTGAACTTTTCTTTTTAACCATTAGCTATTGAAGAGCTATTATTTTTCCTATTTTATTTCACCTTTTTTTTCTATTTCCTCCAAAATTAACATTAGCTATTATTTGGCGGCAATTCAATGTTCATATAATCAGCAACATCTTTTTTTAGAAAAAATATATAAGCTTAAAAGTTTTTCATCTTATTGAGTTATCGATTCAGTAAGGATTTGAGTTATTTTCTTAACAATAATTCAATAGTAATTTATTGGGATAAGGGTCTGAAAAATACCCCAACTTTGGTCGGATTTGTTGTTGCGATACTAAACTTTCATGAGGACCTATTACCTCGTCTAGGGAGGTAATAGGTCCTTATGAAAGTTTAGTATCGCAACAGCAAATCCGACCAAAGTTGGGGTATTTTTCAGACCCTTATCCCTAATTTATTTAATTACAATTCTACATTTAGTTGACTAGTTAGCTTAGGCTTCAGTTCATTTTTCAATTCTGATTTCTCATAGAGAAAGTTTCAAACAAAGATTACGATAAAAATATTATTTAAAAGAAAATTAAAAAAGATCGTAAAAAAAAAAGGAAGAGAACTTTTTTCCCTATATTTATGGACAAGATAATATGTTGCTAAGATTGTGAGATTATAATAATTTTTAATACTAAATATATATTGTATTTATTAGTTAAATCATAGTTAGAGATTTACTTTGGGAAATTGAATCTTAGACATTTATTTTAACCTATATGTCATGTATCACTGATCCAAATAGGAACTTGGGGAAAACGGAGAGAAGAGAAATGGAGAGGAGTCGGAGCCGATTATGCTGAATTAAGTTACATAACTCAATCTATTTAATTGTTACTACGTACTATATTTTAAATTCAAAATTTATTTGAGTATCTAAAAAAATATTATAATGACGGTAAAAAAATATATCACATATAAAGAATATTTTTTTAAAAAACAATTTAGATAAAATTTGCATGGTGATATAGACGGTATATCCATCCAAATTAAAAATGAGTCGAACTAAGCAAATCAAAATAAGTTAACTTAATAAAATAAATAGGTTACTAACTCGTTCAAAATATGTCAACTTAAAAAACTCGTTCAAAATAAGTTAATATCATGATTTATTATGTATTAATTATCATATTTATAGAGTAAATTTGTATCAAAAATATCATATTATGAACATTATACGGTGAAAGTTTGTCTCAAAAGATGAATTAATAGACAAATTACTGCCTCCATTTTCACAATATATATGACCCTTAAAAAGGCAAATATATCACTAAATGTATTATTTGTTGATGTGCGCGCGCGTGCGTGCATGTGATTTTCTAATTATTTGTATTTTGAATAATTTATAAAATTGCATACATATTAAAATTAGGGAAAATTGTATGAAATAACAAACTATTAATTCAAATTAAATGTTATAGCCATAATTTATTTTATTTGTAATTCGCAGCAAACATCTCTTTTTTTTTGTCATCTGATTCGGTATACAATTACCCATTCGGTATACAAATGTATAAAATGCGTTCGTGTTTGTATAAAGCGAGAGAAAAGTGTATATACATGTTGACACCCAATTTTGGCCTAACATTTTCAAAATTCGTACCTTTTAAGTTTTATTTATTTAATGGTTCAAAATAAATTTTTTTATAATTTTAAATAAATTTATCGATAACTATCCTTATTTATCAAAATTTAGAATTTTTTATCAGTTAATTTTAAAATTATATTTTTTCATGTCATTAGTTACGTTCATTATATTTTTTTTATATATATATATATTCATTTTATTTGTTACATTCATTAATATTCATTTCGATATTTTGCACAACCTAAAAATTCATTCAAATATAGATAATATTTCATACACAGATATTTTATTAACCGATGATTTTGACCCGCAATTTTAAAATAATGATATTGTAATTTTCAACTCCATATATAAAGAATAGTTTGTCTATTAGGTTAAAGATGGGAGGTAAATTATTATTTTTAGGAGGTAAGAATTTTCTAAAGGGCAAAAACACTAAAAAAAAATAAAAATTCATCATCCCTTTTCCTCCCTTAGCCTCCACCACCTCAAACCCTACCAAATCCCCCACCTCTCTCTTCTTCATTTTTCCGGCGAAACCTCGCCGGAATACAACCAAACAGAAGCACAAAACAACCTCTTTCTTCTCCACCAGATCCAACCCCAAAACCCCCTTCGTTTTCCCATTTTTCCGGCAGCAGCTTCGGTGAGGAGCTCAAAGCTCCGATGAACCGGAGCTAAACAACCCCATACCTTCTCACCACCAAGCTAAAACAACCACCAAACAACAATCAAACAGCCCCCCAAACCCAACCGAAACAGCCACCAAAACCCCTTTCGTTTTTCTTCTTTTCCGGTGAAAGAATCACCGGAAACGACCCCAAATGGCCAGTCCCTTTCCTTCTTTCCCCTTTACGATTTTTATTTATTTTGCAGGTATTCCGACAAGCTCCAACGGCCAGCGAGTTTGAAGCTCGCCGCCACTAACTCCGGCCAACGCCAACGAGCTCCGAGCTCATGAACCAACAACAACCAACCAAGATTCCAGCGGACAACAACAATAAGAACAACAAATCAGATGAGCTCTAAGCTTTGAAATTTCAGATCCAGCCAGAATGCAACAAACAGAGACGAACTCTAACAAACCTCGCTTCCAGATTGCTCGGAAAAGCAACACTCTGGTGAGCCTTTTAGTTTTCCGTTTATTATATCCAATGTTGGCTTAATTTTATTATTTTCATTTAGTTTATGGCTGTTGTTGGTTACTTTATTTGTAGATAAATATTATTAGAGTCATGATCAGTTGCTTGTTTTCTTTCAGATCCTATAAAGTGACACTAGTGTTAGCTTTAATTTATCAACTAAAGAATATTGATGTATTAATTTCTATTACGTTGTCATTGATATTTGGCCTTCTTTTAACTTTTCATTTCATATTGTTATTATCTTTGTTTAAGCTTTGGGTTAGTAAAATTTTAAATTAGTTTGGTTATCTGCATCTATTTTCAGTTTGTTTGGTTATATTTATCACAATTTAACTTCATTTATTTCTTGTTCCTGTTTTGACTATTAAATAAGTTAGACATTGTTTTCATTTCCTCATTATTTGTTAAGTTGTTGCCTACTGTTTATTATTATTATTATTATTATTTTTATCGTTATTAATGTTAGTTGTTTAGTTGATTATGTTTCATGTTTACTTGAAAACTTGTCCCTAGAAATTTTACGTTTTTTTTCCTCTACTTATGAAGTTATTTTTTGTTTATTCTAAGTATGATTACTTATAAACTAATATAGCGTATATTTAAATGTTCTTATTGTTCGCATTTTCTAGTTAGCAACTTTATTCAGAACTGTATGGTTGATTATTCTCAATTGTTTAGATCTTTTTCTTTTTTTATCTTTAACCTTATCATTTTTTGTTATTTTTTGGCCAATGAGAAAATCTCTCCGTCGGTTTTGGAGGCTTCTACATTGTAAAAGACGAAAATTTAGTTTAAGTTCATATTTGTTACAAGTTGAAATTGGCCAATGAGAAAATCTCTCCGTCGGTTTTGGAGGCCTCCACATTGTAAAAGACGGAAATTTAGTTTAATTTCATATATTTTGTTTGTTCAAAATGGCCAATGAAAAAATTTCTCCGTCGGTTTTAGAGGCCTTCCCATTTTTAAAGACGGAAATTTAGTTAATGTTTATATTTTTT